>NW_006980880.1:0-590 GCF_000164805.1 Carlito syrichta | reverse complement strand
AACAACTCATTGGCTCACACCCCCGTGCAAAACGAGACGCCAGAGCATCGCATTGAACTTTCAAAACAACGCCCCCCCACCCCCGCCGAGCATCCCCCTCTTGAGAGACCCTCTAGGAACAAGAAGACAAATAACACGAGCGCTGCTCTTCCCCACGCAGAAGCCAAGCGGAGACTTACCTCAGCAGTGCCTGCAGTAAATCAGTCCCATCACCCTTTTGTTTGTGTTTACTGTTACGGTGTCCTCTCTCTCTCTTTTTCTTCCCCGTGCCTAACGTGTGTTTGTGCATTGCAGTTGGAGTTGAAAACTAAGGCAGTGGCTCTGTGGCTAAGGGTAAACCTGTTTTTACTTCCTCCATCTTCAGCGAGGAGTAGGGTTAGCCCGGGACAGCTGGTCAAACCCCGAGAAACCGATCCAGTGGCACCGGAGCACATCTCCCGCGCCGGCCGGCCTCCCGCAGACGCCCGCCAGGCTGAAGGCTGGCGAGCAGGCGGTGGCTGGGTCCCGGGCGCGGGCGTGCGCGCGCGCGCGCGTGCGTGCGTGTGCGGAGCCGAGCGCCCGTGCGTGCGTGCGTGCGGGTGTGAGGAGGA
>NW_006980879.1:0-683 GCF_000164805.1 Carlito syrichta | reverse complement strand
AGCTAGTATTTTAGCTAGCTCAGTCAGCTGTCCAGCTAGGAAGCTAGCTATATAAGTAAGCTAGTTATGGCAGCTAGGTAGCTAGTTATGTCTGTTAGTTTATTCAACTGGCTAGCTAGAGAGCAAGGTAGATATCTAGCTAGTTAGTCTGCCAGTTAGGTATTTAAGTCAGCTAGTTAATTCAGCCGACCAGTCAGCTGGCTAGCTAGTTAAGTCAGCTAGTTAAGTCAACTAGTTAGCTAGTTAAGTCAGTAAGTTAAATCAGTTGCCAAACCAGCTGCCTAGCAGAGTAGCTAGCTAGTTAAGTCAACTGGCTGCTAACTGGCTTCCAAGTTAAGTAACCTAGTTAAGTCAGTTCGCTGGCCAGCAGTTTAGCTAGGTAGTGATATAGTTAAGTCAGCTGTCAAGTCAGCGGGAATTGTAGGTAGGTAGCTAATTCAGTCAGGTGGCTAGCCATCAGTCTATATACTTATGTCAGTTAGTTAAGTCAGCTGGCTATATATCTGTCTAACTAGGTAGCTATCTAGTTAAGTCTGCTGGCTAGCCAGCTAGCTCCTTTGTAAAGTCAGCTAGTTAATTCAGCTGGTTTGGCTACTAGCTACCTAGTTAGCTAGGCAATAAAGTCACCTGGCTAGAAAGCTGGTCAGCTAGCTAAGTCAGCTAGTTTAGTCAGCTGACGAATC
>NW_006980878.1:0-1449 GCF_000164805.1 Carlito syrichta | reverse complement strand
ACAGGTGTGTGCCACCATGCCTGGCTAGTTTTTGGATTTATTGTAGAGACGAGGTCTCGCCATGTTGCCCAGTCTGGTCTCAAACCCATGGGCTCAGGTAATCCTCTCACCTCCACTTCCCAAACGGCTGCAATTACAGGCCTGAGTCACTATGCCCAGCCTGTTCATGTTTCTATCACTATGATTTTTAATTCTAAGTGGAGGTCAGGGTTTGGTAAAGCTTCCCTACATTATTGGACTGTGCGTTTTATTCTTTTTCCGAAGTAGGTAAGACTGTAGGATAGAGTGTTCCTAGTGGTTCTCAACCCTGGAGGCTTATTAGCATTAACAGAGAGCACTTAAACCTTCCCATGCTCAAGCTGCATCCCAACCAATGAAGTGGGAATGGTGGGGACTCAAGCATCTGTACCCACGCATTGCATGGGCTGCCCCCATGATTCTGCTTGGGTACCAGAATTGAGAACCATTTTACTAGATTCAACTATCGCAAGAAACTTTGGGCTGCTGTAAGAAAACATGCAGATTATTGAATCAAGGTGGCCCTGTGACTATCTGATCAGTTCCCACCTGAATGTCAGATGTCCTGGAGCACAGAGATGTGTCCAGAATAGCCACCTGACTTGAAAAGCTACATAAGGTCCTCTCGAGAAGAAAAGGAGGCCACAAAGGGCCCAGTTAAGAGGGTGGATGGTTTCCCAGCATTGGAGTGTTTGCTCTTCCCAGACACCCCCAAACATGGAAGAGAAATCTGAGATGGGCAGGGACCAGGGGCACACACCCCTGCTGAAGAGCCTCACTCACCAAACAGCATTGTCTCAGCTGTGTGGTGTGCATCATGTGAGGACGCAACTTCTCTCGCTCCACAGAGCCTGGAGTCTCTCCATATGCCACCGGTCACCTCCTTGGTCCTTGGGACACACCTCCTTCAGTGCTGGGGGTTGTCCATTCATCTCGACTTCTGTAAAGCAGCCCACGAGTAAGAAAGAAGTATGTAGTAGGAAACCACAAAGTCTAGCACAATTCTATTACAACTTGCATCATTCGGTTGTTTGACTTTTGTTTTCTGCGGGGGTCCCACCCCACAAGGGTCGTGAGATTTCCTGAAGGAGAGGCGGATAGGTGAAGGATGAAAATATTATACCCGGACACCTGCTTCATATCCTCTACAAATTACCGCCATCTAGTGGTCGTAGCAACAAACAAGCCAAGAACCCTGTAAACATTCAGACAATGAGTCTTATTCATAAGGCCAAAGATGATAGTTTTAGTCCAAAGTCCCGAATTACAGTCCTTGAAGTGTCTCCAGAAACTTTAGTAGTAGTTTTCCTTCTGGGGCTTTATGACCTTCAGAGCTTGTAATCGCCTTTCTTGTCCAGGTGTCTCCGTTACTTTTCTCTTATCCTGCCATGCTTGTTTCTAAAGAAAACTCAAAAGGAGCTTTTAGTAATG
>NW_006980877.1:0-687 GCF_000164805.1 Carlito syrichta | reverse complement strand
TGAGGCCCAACTGCATGACACCTTGAGGTACCTCAATATAGGACTATTTACAATGATGACTGCTCTTTCTAGAAAATCTACTCCTGCAGGTCTCAAAACTTAGTATCATTAAGAATATGCTTTGGAAAAAGTTTCAATTAGCTTAAGTTTATAAAAATTAAAGTTCAATGACCTTAGGGAAGACATGAACTTGTCAGGAGACCTTGGGACCCCTTGACTTTGAAAATGTCTAAGCACATTGAGTAGATTTATCAGTATTTGCTTTTCATGATTACATTTCTCTGATGTATTATATGAAATTTTCTTTCTTTCTTTCTTTCTTTCTTTCTTTCTTTCTTTCTTTCTTTCTTTCTTTCTTTCTTTCTTTCTTTCTTTCTTTCTTTTTGAGTTGGAGTTTCACTCTGTCACTCAGTCTAGAGTACAATGGCACACTCATGGCCACCCCAACCTTGCCCAGCTGGGCTCAGGCAATCCTTCCACCTGAACTTTCTAAGTAGCTGGAATTATAGGTATGCATCACCACATCCAGCAAATTTTTTGGTTTATTGTAGAGTGAGGTCTAACCAAGTTGCCAGGTTGGTCTCGAACCTGTAGGCTCAGGCAATCCTCTCACCTGGGCTTCCCAAAGTGCTGGGATTATAGGAGTGAACCACTGCACTTGGCCTGTGAAAATTAAATTTCAATGAG
>NW_006980876.1:0-584 GCF_000164805.1 Carlito syrichta | reverse complement strand
TGGGTGGTCTAACTATTTGGCTTCTAATTAGTATAGCTAAATTCTCAGCTGACAAGTTGGCAGCGTAGTCGGGCCATTTGGTTAGCCGAAATAAATAGTTGACCGGCTAGTCGTCCGACCGCTTAGCTGACTTAACTAGTCGGCAGGAGAGTTAGTCGACTGGTCAGCTGAATTAACTAGTTGGCTGGTGAGTGGGCCGACTGGTCAGCAGACTTAACTAGTCGACCGGCGAGTGAGTTGATAGGTCAGCTGACAACCATTTGGCTGGTGAGTGAGCTGACTGGTCAGCTGAATTTAGTAGGCTGGCGAGTGAGCTGACTGGTCAGAAGACTTAACTAGTCAACCAGTGATTGAGTCGACTGATGAGCCGACTTAACTAGTCAGCCGTCAAGTAAGCTGATGGGTGAGCTGCCTTAACTAGTCAGCCAGCAAGCTAGCCAACCAGTGAACTGACTTAAGTCGGCTTGCGAGCAAGCCGATTAGTTAGCTGACGTGTTGGCCTGAAGTGAGTCGACAAGTAATTGACCTGTTGGCAGGCGAGTGAGCTGACTAATTTGCTGACTGGTTGGCAGGCGAGGGAGCTG
>NW_006980875.1:0-5420 GCF_000164805.1 Carlito syrichta | reverse complement strand
CAGGGGGTTGAGGAGGGAGTATTGCCTTAGCCCTGTAGGTGGAGTCTGTGGTGTCTGTGAGCATGCTCCTGTGCTCTGGCATGGACGACAGATTGGGATTCAGACGCCAAACAATAATAAGCACCACCACCACCACTGCCACCAACCTGGCCACCCAGCCCAAGGTTTCACCCAGGGATGGGAGAGGAAAAGTCACTTTCCCACCTGACATTTGCAGGATTTTTCAAAGGTGGCCACTGGGCATGTCTGACCCGTGTCTTTGGCCATGTGTCTCAGAAGGCCTGCCTCCACCCTCCACACTCATGGCCCTTGGCAAAGACACGTGTGAGCTAACGGAACAGATGGCCACGAGTTAGGGCCACTGTCGGGCACAGAGCAATCAAGGTGGTCAGGCAATGCCACGTCCAGCCCATGTTACGGTCACCTGATCTGCCACATTAGGATGGGGGGAGGGCCCCTTCCTCTCCTGAACACTCCATCATCACCTGCCCAAGCTGACCTTTCCCTGGGGAGCAGTGGACGCCCATCGTGACGCAAATGAGAGGCTTCATTTTTGTCATTGGACTCTCCATTATCCGGGCTGGGGTACAACGGCATGATTGTGGCTCCCAGTTCCTCGAACTTCAGGGCTCAGGTGGTCCTTCCAAGCCCTGGTTGATAATATAAGGTCATAGTCCCCAAACATCACTAATTTAAGAAACCAAATAACTCGTCATTTGCCATTCTGGGAATATAAGAGGGACTATCAGTTACCATCCTTTTATACGGGAGTTTAAACAACATGAAATACCAAGGGAGCATTCTGATTTTTTAGGTAAACTGAAACGTATTGGAGGAGAACTAGAACAACCTGAAAAAGAAAAATTATTATTAATAACAGTTTTGACTTGTGATGAAAAAAGAGTGGGACCACCTAATAAAGAGGAATGATTTGTAAAAACAGTAATAATCTAAGCATCCCATGTAATAGGCTTGAACAATGGAGGGTTTGGGATCTAAGCTCAATAAGATTTTTCTGAATTAATACAACCCTCCTGGCACACTATAATAGCCAGCATAGCAACAAAAACAGTACAGGGAGTGAGAGAAGTGTTTTGAGAGTGAACCAGATCCTCGGCGTCGTGGGTAAGCACCTTGATTTGCCCCAATGTGGGTGGCCTGCAATGTCTAGTCAAAACAGCTCGACGATAATGTCTGGATTGAGGAGTGGAAGACGATGAACCATGAGATGTCCTCGGTCGAGTTGGTGGAGGTGGAAGTGATTGTTGAATGGTGAGACATTTCAGCTTTGGCACCAACACCTTTTCATCATCTGCATCTGACTTAGACTGATGACGTGATTTATATCTCCTCTGGCTGTACTTTGATGGGGGTGGGGACTGGACATGTCTAACTAGACGATCCTGTACCCAAAAAGGTGAGGGTAAGTACTGGGGAAAGACACAGCATAACCACTCCGCTTGTAAAAGGACATCGGCCCCTACCATTAACTGTAGAAGATCTTTCCATTTACCATTGGTTTAACAGCATCTCAGAACTCTAATGCCTTTATCAAAACTGGATGTACTTGAGAGTCCAAATTGAGATGATTAATTACAAACATGGCATGGTTTACAATATGATGGGGAGAACTATATTTGAATTTCCCTTCCTGCAATTTAATTATTTGATTTTTTAACGTTTGATGGGCTCTCTCAACTATAGCTTGACTATGAGGATTATACGGAATTCCTGAAGAATGTGAGATGCCAAACTGGGTACAAAGCAACTGAAAAGCTTTGGATGCATAAGCAGGAGCATTATTAGTTTTTAACTGTAATGGAATACACAGCTGTGAAAATCAAAAGAATAAATGTTGGACGGAATCTTTTTTTTTTTGAGTTGGAGACTCACTCTGTCACCCAGACTGGAGTGCAGTGGCCACTTCTGGCCACCACAACTTTGACTTGCTGGGTTCCAGTGATCCTTCTGCCTCAGCCTTCCAAGTAGCCGGAATTACAGGCATGTGCTACCACACCTGGCTGATTGTTTTATTTATTGTAGAGATGAGTTCTCGCTGCCCAGGCAGATCTCGAACCCATGGGCTCAGGCAATCCACTCACCTCATCCTCCCAAAGGCACAGGATTACAGGCTGAGCCACCAAGCCTGGTGGACTGCAACTTTATAGTCTTCCACAGTTCTGGGCGAGTCTAAAATTACATGGGAAAATATATCCAAAGTCAAATGTAGAAATGACAATTTTCCAAAATTTTGGAAATGAATAACATCCATTTGCCACAAAACATGTTTTAATCCACGGGGATTAACTCCTGAGGGGAGGGAGTTATTAGAAGTTGGAAGCAAAGTAATTTTTTTTTATGATTTGTCTAACCATTTCTCTTGGAATATGAGACTGGTGCCTTAAAGCTGCAGCGTTTTGGTGTTGGATTTTATGGGATTGATGAGCTTGTTTGACTAAAGAATCTATAAGGAGAGGGCACATGACCGATTTCATCAGGGCATCTTCTAATTGATTGCCTTGATGTAGAGTTCCTGGGAGTCCTAAATGAAATCTAATATAACTTACAAAAAATTGTTGGTTCCTAACTATAATTGGTTATTATAATTGGATAAGTAAATCAAGAATAGCTTTCTTATTAACAGGAATGGTGACTGTTTTAATATTAGGAAACAGCCTTTTTATATAACAGGAATCAATATAGAAAGAAAATTTTCTCCTCTAAATCAAGAAGGTCACAAATCACAATCCCTCCCCTCCTGGCACCACTGCCAGAGGTCTTTTGGAGCAAAGGGTCAAATTTAAATTATCTGGATTTTTTCTTCATGATACCTAGCTGCTTCTTCTAAGTTTTCCTTATCCTCAGGGGGTAGAGGATCATCATCAACAGCAGCAGTGGCTAACAATGCCTGGGAAGGTACAGGGGTTAGTAAAGGAGTTCTTTCACCTGGTTCCTTTTTTAATTTAATGGACATTTTTCAATCTTTTTTTGTGGATTTTAGACATCTCTGATTATATTCCATAATTCAAAAGTATTTACAGGCACTCGTTCTGGACTGTGGAGATTGTAACACAGTTTCAATTTTTCCCCAAACTTTGTCCATGTTTGTATATTAATGATGCCTTCTTCAGGGAACCAGGGGCATTGTTCTTTCACAAAATGGAGAAAACAAGATAATAGTGTAGAGGAAACTTTAATTCCTCTTTTAGAAAGCATATGAATCAAAATACTTATGAACAATTTTCTTTCTGTAGATTCACTCTGGCCAATGATCGTATCAAGTCTCTAAAACTGCTTACCTTTCCTAGCTCCACCTGTCTCTACAGAGGCATCTGCACCACCCTAGGTAAGGTCCTATCCATTCTGATTAAAGGAATGCTTACCTTCCAGTTCCCTGTTCATGTGCTACTTGCCAGAGTCCAGCTCCAGCAGGTCAGGGTTTCCTGAAAGAGGAATGACATCAGCATAGAAGAAAACTTGGACACTGCCTCTGTTGTTATG
Organism: Carlito syrichta; assembly: GCF_000164805.1. Taxonomy (NCBI): domain Eukaryota; kingdom Metazoa; phylum Chordata; class Mammalia; order Primates; family Tarsiidae; genus Carlito; species Carlito syrichta. The sequence goes on along the minus strand of NW_006980875.1, from coordinate 1,919 downwards.
CAAGACAGATGCTGATTTATTTTTCTTTCAAGTTCTTTTTATACTTTTAGTTACATACAGTTTGGACTTCAAACCCAGACATGTTTATTTTGTTTTGATCATTGCTCTAATCGCGAAGTAATACTCTCTGTCTTCCCTCAAATTTGTAGCAATGTATCCACTAAGAATCTTTAAAGCATGTAAGTTATCACAATGTGGTTTCTCTAACTATAAACCCTAACCATCTAAATTTTTAATAACTTAATGCCTAACTTATGTTTTTCTAATATTTTATTTTTTCTAAATAAAATTGCAAAGCCTTTTCTACTATTTCAACTTTCTATACTAATCATGTACTCTAAAATGCAAAAACTTTGTGTATACTGCAAATTATAGGGTCATCCATCTGTTTTCTTGCATAAATGGCCCACCTTAAATTAAAACACTCATAATCATCACAACAATTTTCGTTATGCTAACAATACGTATCTAACACTTTAAAATTAGCAAAATGAAAACAACATCCCAAAAGCTCCTAAATAGCAACCAACTTAAAAGACTAAAACGAATAAGCCTATTATGATACCAAACATGATGTTTGTACTTTGCTTCTATAGTCCTCTGACAGGGATAAAGAGAGCCCTTATGCACATTCAACCCAAGGCTCCCAGGGGTAAGAGAGTGCCCTCCGCAGTTTTTAATCATTGTTACGGGTTCAAGCACCAAAATGGTGGAGACACAGAAACTCAAGTGGAACATAATATCCTGGTAGAAAAATTTCCATATCACTAACTACTTGTTTATACTAATAGATCCTTTCAATGGAGGACCATTTTTTTGCATCTCCCAACTCTCTGGATACCAATGGCGAACATAACAAGATGGCTAGAAGAAGCGTAGCTGAAAGCTGCCCAGAGTTGCCCTGCAACCTGGGGTCTTCAGCCTTCCCGACCCTGTCGGCCTGAAGGCCTCTGAGACTCCCAACACTGGTTCATCAGAAGGGAGAGGGCCTTGCAGTGTGGCCCCGAGAGGGGTTTTGAGGCCGGGTGCAAGGACTCATGCCTGTCATCCTGGTGCTCTGGGAGGGCAAGGCGAGAGGATGGCCTGAGACCAGGGTTCAAGACCAACCCAGACACATTGGAAAGACCTTGTGTCTACAAGAAGCCAAAAAAATAAGCTGAGTGTGGTGGTGCATGCCTGTTGTTCCAGCCACTTGGGAGGCCAGGGGGGAGGATCACCAGAGTCCAGCAGGTTTAGGCTGCAGTGGCTGAGTCGGGACTCTGAGCTCAGGGCTGGGCGACAGAGAGGGACTCGAATTCAGAATAATAATACCAACCTCCACTATCACCACAACAACAGTCCAGGCTCAGGTGCTCAGCCTGGCATCTCAGCACTTTGGAGGCCCAGACGAGTGTATGGTCTGAGTCTGTGGGTTCAACATCAGCCCAGGACATGGGGTGAGACCTTGTCTTAGCCATCAAAAATAAATTGAAAGATTAGCTGGGCGTGGTGACACAGACCTGTGGTTCCAGTCACTGGGTGGGTCGAGGCAGTAGGGTCACCTGAGCCCAGCAGGTGGAGTCCACAGTGGCAATGAGCATGCCCCTGTGCTCCAGCCTTGGCTACAGATGGGGATTCTGATTCCAAATCATAATATGCACCACCACCACCACCACCACCACCCCTGCCACCCAACACGAAGAGTCAGCCTCAAGGTTGGGAGAGGAAAAGGCACTTTAAGACCTGTCATTTGTGGGAGGTTTCAAAGGTGGCCACCGGGCACGTCCATCTCATGCCTTCCTCCACATACCCCAGAAGACCTGCCTCCATCCTCCCCACTCATGCCCCACTGCAAAGACGTCTGTTCCCTGAGTCACTGAGCACAGAGCAAACAAGTGGTCCCGGCAATGCGCTGGCCAACCCATGTTCTGGGTGCCCTG
>NW_006980874.1:5208-6160 GCF_000164805.1 Carlito syrichta | reverse complement strand
ACAAAGGGAGAGTTACTGTCCAGAATAACTCAGGAAATTCTTGAAAATTTGTCACCCAGACTGAAGTGCAGAGGCACACTGTGGTGGCCATGAGTGTGCCTCTGTACTTCAGTCTGGTTGACAGAGGGAGACTCCAACTAAAATAAAACAAACAAACAAAAACCCTTCATGGTTACATCCTTAACTAGGATCTGAAGATCTACCCCATCACCAGTGGGAATCTTAGGTATCCATGACTTATCATGTTCCCCAGTCACCAGAGAACATTTTTTATACTACTGGTCATAAATTCATGGAGAGAACAGTTCATGCCATTGAAGCAGTATGGATGAAGAGAACAGAGGAGACTATGTAGGGAGCAGTGTCCAACAGACCCATTGAATATCACAGGAAGGACAAAAATAATTGAAACAGACTTATTAGGCAGGACCATCAGAAGAACAGCAGGAAGCTTTGCAATTTTTAAACATAGACATTTCTTCTGCCCTGGGACACATTTACCCGAGAACCAGCTTTTTTTTTTTTTTGAGTTGGAGTCTCACTCTCACCCAGACTGGAGTGCAGTGGCCATGAGCGGCCACTGCAGCCTAAACCTGCTGGGCTCCAGTGATCCTTCTACCCCTGCCTTCAGGTAGCTGGAACTAGAGGTGCGTGCCACCACGCCTGGCTAATTTTTTATTTATTGTAGAGATGAGATCTCACCAAATTGCCCAGGCGGGTCTCAAACCCGTGGGCTCAGGCAATCCACTCACCTCAGCCTCCCAAAGCACTGGGATTACAGGCTTAGCCACCGAGCCTGACCAACTATGATTCTTAATACTTTCCTTTGATTACCCCAAGCCTTTATGATTCCTAGTAGAAATTTACCCGTGAATGAAGATGAGGTTCCATTTAATATTTTTATAACTGTTGTCTTAGGGATTTCCAATAACATGAAAAAGAAACAGTTTTT
>NW_006980874.1:0-4117 GCF_000164805.1 Carlito syrichta | reverse complement strand
TCTCCTGCCTGGGTGATGAGAGACTCCAACTCATAAAAAAGTTAACATTAAAAAAATTTCTAAAATTTTTCTTTAATATGCTAAAATAAATCCATATTACCTTGCTGTTATAATTAAAATTCATTTATTTTTTAAATTTTTATCAATATTTTTTATTATGATGTTGTGGGGTACAGTTAAGGGTTAGGTATACAATTACATTTCATTCAGGCACCCTGTTGATAAGAGGTGTTTCCCCGTCCCCAGACAGATATTTACTACTGTTAATCCCACCTCCCTCCCTCCTCCCTTAAAATTCATTTTTAAGATAGCCTTAGGATTCAGACATGGTGGCTTATGCCTATAATCCCCGTACATTGGGAGGCTGAGATGAGAAGATTACCTGAGGCTATGGGTTCAAGTACAGCCTGGGTAACTTGGCAAGACCTCATTTCTACAATAAATTAAAAAATTAGTCAGGCCTGGTGTTGTGTGTCTGTATTTCCATCTGTATGGAAGGCTGAGGTGGAAGGAGCAACTGAGGTCAGCAGGTTGAGACTGCGGTGGCCGTGAGTGAGCCACTGCACTCCAGCCTGGGTGGTAGAGTGAGAAACTCCAACTGAGTAGAAAAGATAGCCTTAGGAAAAAATTAATTTTGTACTCATTAACAATTAAAAAAAAAAGTTCCTTTTATATTAAAGTACAATCTGTATGTAAATTGAATTTATGTGACCTATAAAGCATAAGAATACAGATTTCTAGCTCTATTTCTAAGAACACAGTTTTTGCAGTAGTGCACTCCCATTTAATTAAAAATTCGACAGGAACAGAGTCCTTGGTTGAAAGTATTTTTTCTCAGAAATTTAGAGACACATTATTGTTTTGTTCCATTCAATACTAATTCAGATATCATTGATTTTTTTCTTTTAGTTGTGGTTACATTCTGTTGCCCAGAATGGAGTGCAATGACTCAATCATGGCTTATTGCAGCCTCCACCTCCTGGTTTAGTCTATCCTCCTCAGCTTTCTGAGTCACTGGGAGTCACCCTGATGAGCTCAAGTGATCCTCTAGCCTCAGCCTTCCAAGTACCTGGAACTACCGGTGCACACTACCAAGCCCAGCTTATTTTTTGATTTATTGTAGAGACCAGGTCTCTCCAAGTTGCCTAGGCTGGTCTCAAACCACTGAGCTCAGGCAATCCTCTCACAACAGCTTCCCAAAGTGCTGGGATTACAGGCTTGGGCCACAACTGGCTGAAGAAAGTTTTAATGGATATAAAATATTTTAATCAAAGAGATTAGCTTTGCTTCACATTAAGTAATATTTTCTGAAATGTGATATGAAAGGATTTAAAATATTAAAAATGATAACTGTGCAATATCTTTTTTTTTTTTAGAGTTGGAGTCTCACTCTGTTGCCCAGACTGGAGTGCAGTGGCCGCTCCTGGCCACTGCAGCCTTGACCTGCTGGGCTCCGGCGATCCTTCCACCTCAGCCTTCCAAGTAGCCAGAATTACAGGCATATGCTACCATGCCTGGCTGATTCTTTTATTTATTGTAGAGATGAAGTCTCACCAAGTTGCCCAGGTGGGTCTCAAACCCACGGGCTCAGGCAATCCACTCACCTCAGCCTCCCAAGACATGGGATTACAGGCCGAGCCACCGAACCTGGCTCACATTTTTATTTTTTATCTAACTACAAATTCATAATTTTGTGTTGATTTAGTATTCTCTTTTCTCACATCAGATAATTATGCTCATGCATCTGTTAATTATGGTTAAAATGGTAGCCTAATATGACTTCAGATACCTTGTTCAACTTCGTAGAAATCTGTTCTAATTAAGAGAATGGGAGACAATATTGAAATATAAATCAGAAAACGTGTCCTTTGTCAAGATTATGTAAGCATTTGTATGGTTGCATATGTTTTATTTTAGTTATAATTCATATAATTCTTTGTTAGTGGTCATTTTATCTTCTCTATGTGAGTAGTCATGGAAATTCTCCTACTTTCATCGTGTGTTTATCAATGAGTGCATATCATCTTTCTATGTTAAACACTTTCAATTTTGTGGTATGTGCCTCTTCCTACCGGCTTATTTCAATTAGAATAATTCCTTCCAGATTTATTCTAAATGTAGATACTATGAGATATCTGCTATTAAAAGGCTGAATAATATTCCATTGTCAGCACATTTGAAATTGTCTTTGATGAAAGATGTTTGGCTTGTTTTCAAGTGTTAGCTCTTGTGAATGACGTTGCAGTAAATAGCAGTGTGCAAATAACCCTTTCAATTTGAATCTAAATGCAAGGATTATTGCTCTTCTGTCTATTTTTCAATGTAACTGTCTGGCTTATAGCAGTAATAAATTGTTTCAATTTCTGTAGCATTTTTCCAAATGGACCTTAGAGGTTTGATGTGTTTTTTAGGGTTGCTTTTTCTGTATTTCTGGAAAAAATGACATGGTAAATATGGCAAGGATTATTTTGAATATGTCAAGCACTTTCATTAGTATGCATATCTTTGCAGTCATGTTTTTGCCACAACTCAGGAAGCTTCTTCTGCAGTGCAGTCTCTCACAATAAGACCAGATGAAACACGCATGCTAATGTGTTTTTAGAACATTCACATGGTGTTGAAATCTTGTATTATAAGGGACTCCCTCTCCAGAGTGTAACTTCTCTAGAGTTATGGTCATACTCTTCCAGTTAAATAGTTTGACCACGTTTCTTCTGAAGGGCTCATAGTTATTTGCTATATCTGTGGTCTTTCTATGGTACTGCAGTCTCTCTGGTGCTAAAAGAATAATTTTCTTTTAGTCTAAACAGATGCATCCTGTTATTCAAAGTACACCACCATCTTTTTCAGCACTCTGTAAATTGGGACAGAAACCAGCCTTTGAGCAAATGCCCAAAGGGCAGAAGTGTAGACTCATGCTCCCTGCTCCAGCTTATACCTTGAGGAAAAAATCAAGAGTTAGAAGTTTTCATCTGATTGCATCATGCTCTATTGTGAAGAAAGAGAGATTATGGTGACAAAATTACTAAGCTTCCTCTTCCATATAACTCCTTTTAACACTCTGCTTACTTGGGATTCTGAAATGTCTTAACTGTTTTTTGGGTTCTCACAAAGGCATTGTGTATTTTGTTAAGTACACATATTTATGAAGGAGTGAAATCCTGTGATTTTTTTTACTGTCATCATGCTTATGTCCTTAGCATGGTACAATATTATGTCTGATTTTTAATGGTTATCACCTAAGTCTAGTACGTGGAATAAATTTTATTTTCATGATTTTCAGCTGTGACTTCTCATTACACTGAGGCCCTTTTGCCAGAGAAGAGCATAGGAGAGTCACTTACAAAGGTGCCAAAGGGAAGGTATGGAAGATTTGAGCTTAAGAACTTACACTTAAAAAAATCTTGGGAACATCTGCATGAGGGTGATTGACTGAGAGGATGTTCTATTGAAAATAAACTTAACCGGGCTCAGTGGCTCAGCCTGTAATCCCGCTCCTTTGGGAGGCTGAGGTGAGTGAATTTCCTAAGCCCACGGGTTCGAGACCAGCCTGGGCAGCGAGACCTCATCTCTACAATAAATCAAAAAAGCAGCCGGGCATGGTAGCGCATGCCTGTAATTCCAGCTACTCGGAAGGTTGAGGCGGAAGGATCGCCGGAGCCCAGGAGGCGAGGCTGCGGTGGCTGGGAGCGGCCACTGCACTCCAGTCTGGGCCACAGAGTGAGACTCCACCTCAAAAAAAAAAAAAGAAGATAACCTTTACAAATGTAACAAGTGTGGGAAAGTCTTTCATCAACACTCCAAATTTGTTAACCACCAGAGTATCCATATTTTTGCAAGGACTTCCAAACATGAATATGGCAAAATATTTAACCAATCCTCAAAATGTAGCCAACATCAAAAAAATATTAGAGGAAATGTACACAGTATATGTGGGAAAGTGTTTAGAAAATCATCCTATCTAAATGAATGTGAAAGAATCCATAGTGGAGAGAGAACCTTCAAAAGTGAAAAATGTGAAGTCCTTAGCTATTGCTCATGCTATTCACAACAAAAGAAAATTCATAGTGGAGAGAAGCTCTATAAATGTGAAGAATGTGATAAAGCCTTTTCTTGG
>NW_006980873.1:0-821 GCF_000164805.1 Carlito syrichta | reverse complement strand
CTAGATAGATGGAGGCCTACTCTTAATGACTGTAATAGCAAAGTCAGTAATAAGGTTCTTTTGGAACAGGTGATCCCTAGGTCTAGGTAGAAAATATTGATTCAGATTATGGGAGTCACATTAACTTAAAACTGTTACAAGTGGTAATGGGACACTGCAGGTACATTGGGACTTTCTTAGACCTTTGCATCTACTGTCCTCTGGAAAAGTCCAAAAATTAAAAAAAGAGATTCAAACTCTTAAAAACATTTGTCTAGGCCAAGTACTGTGGTTCAATCCTGTAATCCCAACATTTCGGGAGGCTGAGGTGAAGGGATTGCCTGAGCCCATGAGTTGGAAAACAGTCTATGCAAATTGATGAGACCTCATATCAATAGTAAATGAAAAAATTACATGGGCATGTAGTTAGCACCTGTAGTTCTGGCTATATAGAAAGCTGAGGTGGAAGGATCTCCTGAATCCAGCAGGCTGATGCTGGGGTGGTCATGAGTGTGCTACTGCACCTACCTTGGTGATGGAAAGAGACTGCAACTCAAAAACAAAAACAAAAAATGGAACAAAAATAATTGACCAAATTAATGCTAGAAACAAAGTTGCCCTGGACAAAGTTTCTCCATATAGCCCTCCTCAGAAACAGGACAGCTCCTTGAAAAAATCTGAAACTTGTTACCCTATGAGTTACTATGTGGATAGCCATATTTAGCGAGAGCAACACACTTGCCCACTAGAGAAATGGAAGACAAGTTCCTGAGAGAGTATATACAGACCATCTCCTCTACCTTATCTTCCCTCACATTAAAAGGGCTTCTTGCTCAGACTCC
>NW_006980872.1:0-590 GCF_000164805.1 Carlito syrichta | reverse complement strand
GGCTTCTCCTCTCAACATCCCTGTGGATGCAAACACACAGATACACGCACACTGCAATCACAGGTGAGGACCACTGGGGGATGGTGATGAGGGAGGAGAGGGGGGAGGCTGGAGACAGTTCTGCCATGGGACAACAGCATCCGGTCACACAGCACCATGGCCAGGGCCCGCATCACTGGAAGGGGAGGGCACCAGGAGGTTTGGCTGGGGGTTCCCTAGGGTGCCAGGGTCTACCCAGTCTGAAGCCCTCTCCAGGACAGCCAGGTATTCGCTGGTAGTGGATACCTACTGCTTCATCAGAAATAGTGCCGGGTTTAATGGAGGAGCAAAAGCAGTGGAGGTGGCTTGAAACAAAGAAAGAAAGAAAGAGAGAAAGAAGGAAAGAAAGAAAGAAAGAAGGAAGGAAGAAAGGAAGGAAAGAAAGAAAGAAAGAAAGAAAGACAGAAGGAAGGAAGGAAGGAAAGAAAGAAAGAAGGAAGGAAGGAAGGAAGGAAGGAAAGAGAAAGAAAGAAAGAAAGAAGGAAGGAAGGAAAGAAAGAAAGAAAGAAGGAAGGAAGGAAGGAAGGAAGGAAGGAAAGAGAAAGAAAGAA
>NW_006980871.1:0-835 GCF_000164805.1 Carlito syrichta | reverse complement strand
TGTACTGCGTGAAGGTGATACAGCCATGGAAAACTGTGAGCACAAGGGTGGGAGGCAGTGAGAAAGGCTGGAGGCAACCAGGTGCGCGGTGGCTCAGCCTGTAATCCCAGCACTTTTGGAGGCCAAGGAGAGAGAATTGCCTAAGCTTCGAGGTTCAATACCAGCCTGGGCAAGTTGGTGAAACTTCATCTCTACAATAAATCACAAAATCTAGCTGGGCTTGGTAGTTCCAGCTACTTATAAGGCTGAGGTTGAGGCTGCGGTGGCCATGAGCATGCCACTGCACTCCAGCCTGGGCAACAAAGTGAGACTCCAACTCAAAAAAAAAAGAAAAAGGAAAAAAAAAGAAAAGAAAAAAAGAAAGGCTGGAGGCTCAGGCGGCGCAGCTGAAATCTGGGAAGGAAGACTGCAGGGAGCGCACAAGCCACAGAGGCCCTCTCCCAGCTGGCACCTAGGTGCTCTGGGCTGCCCTTGCTGCGAGCTCACAGGCAGGTGGGTCACCCTGACCAGCACTGTGGCCAGTGGGCCAGGACCCAGAGTTCCTGAGCTCTACAAGCCACCAAGAGAAGCTGACTTGCAGCCTTTCTTGTTGGTCACCTCTTTTCATGTACTGAACTACCTCTTCTGTCTGTATAGTCCACATATCAAGAATTGCATTGACATAAAATGTGATTTTTAAAACATATAAAGAAGAAAAAACAGGTCAATACTCCAACCTCTACATCAGGCCTTCCAAAGGAGTCAGATCGAGGTTCTGGGCAGCAAGAAAAGCCATGTCTGCATGTCTCCAGAGGGTGGATAAAAAACACAACTGTGGCATTCCCATTGTATGAAT
>NW_006980870.1:0-798 GCF_000164805.1 Carlito syrichta | reverse complement strand
TAAGTCAGCTGGCCCACCACTGGGTAGCAAATTAAGTCAGCTATTTAAGTCAGCTGGCAACCACCTGGCTAGGTAATTAAGTCAGCTCATGAAATCAGTTGGCTATCCAACTGGTTAGCTAGTTTAAAAGCTAGTTAAGGCAGGTGGCTAGCCAACTGGCTAGCTAGTTTTTTTTTCCTAAGTAAGTCATCTGGCCAGCTAGGAAGCTAGTTATATATGTCAGGTATTTATGGTAGCTAGGTAGCCAGTTAATTCAGCTAGTTATGTCAGCTGGCTTGCTAGATAGCTTTGCAGGTAGATAGTTAAGTAAGCTAGCTAGCCAGCTGCCTAGCTGGTTAAGTCAGCTAGTTAATTCAGCTGGCCAGGCAGCTGGCTAGATAGTTGTCAGCTAGTTAAGTCAACTGGCTAGCTAGTTAAGTCAGTTAGTTAAGTCAGCTGACTAGCCAGCTGGCTAGCAAGTTGTCACCTAGTCAAGTCAGCTCGCTGGTCAGCAGTTTAGCTAGGTATTGAGGCAGTTAAGTCAGCTGGCAAGCAAGCAGGAAATGTAGGTAGGTAGGTAGTTAAATCAGCTGGCTAACCATCAGGCTATCTCGTTATGTCAGCTAGTTAGGTCAGCTGGCTATACAGCTGTCTAGCTAGGTAGCTAGCTATTTTAGTCTGCTGACTAGCCAGCTAGCTATTTCATTAAGTCAGATAGTTAAGTCAGCTGGCTAGGCTACTGGCTAGCTAGGTAGTTAGGAAATTAAGGCAGCTGGCTAGCAACCTGGCCAGTTAGTTGAGTCAGCTAGTTTAGTCAGC
>NW_006980869.1:0-567 GCF_000164805.1 Carlito syrichta | reverse complement strand
TGGGCAACTTGGTGGGCCTCATCTCTACAATAAATAAATTAAAAAAAAACTAACCGGGTGTGGTAGCGCACACCTGTAGTTCCAGCTACTTGGAAGGCTGAGGCGGAAGGATCGCCGAAGCCCAGCAGGTCAAGGCTGTGGTGGCTGGCAGCAGTCGCTGCACTCCAGTCTTGGCGACAGAGTGAGACTCCAATTCAGAAAGAAAGAAAGAAGGAAAGAAAGAAAGAAAGAAAGAAAGAAAGAAAGAAAGAAAGAAAGAAAGAAAGAAAGAAAGAAAGAAAGAAAGAAAGAAAGAAACCACAAATCAATACATGTGATATTCTCATTGAGTTGTCCAGAGGAGGAGGAAGGGATTTCCAAGTGGTGCCTTGCAGATCAGAGATGGGTTCAAAGATGTCTTGACTGGTCATATGCAGTTCTTGTCAGGAGGTGAGATTGAGATGCTTTGCTGAGACAGAGGGCGGGGACACTCTAGGCTTGTTGACACACAGATGAAATCCTATATGTGGCAGACATCAGGGAGGAAAGACAGGTGGCTTACAAGGTCCCTGGAGTCTGAGAATCCGA
>NW_006980868.1:0-769 GCF_000164805.1 Carlito syrichta | reverse complement strand
TGTAGAGAACATACCTGAAGGAACTCGAATCATTTTATCCAAAAGATACCTGCACAAGTATGTTTTTGCAGCTCTAGTCACAATTGCAAAAACACAAGGTACCAACCATGTTGCCCAGCAAAGCTGGAATGGATAACATAAATGTGTATATACACACAATGGAATATTATGCAGCCATAAAAGAGGACAGATAAAGCAATATTGCAGAACTTTTGATGGATATGAGGTGGTCATTCTCAGTGATTTATCACAGACAAATAACAGAGTTCCATATGTTCTCCCTCATGAGCTGAACTTGATCAATTATAGTGCTATAAGAAAGTGACTGGTAGTAGTGGAAATCTTTTAGGTGGAATGGTTACATTGGAAGTGGAAGGATAGTGCAAATGGAAGGAGGGCCATACTCATCAACCAGGGACCCTGCATAATTAATGTTTGTATATCTAATTCTGAATTGTACCCCACATTTTTTAAAAAATTAAAATAAATAAATAAATAAATGAAAGCTGTAAAACGTGTGAATGATTTTATTTGTTTTATCCTATTTTTTATTTTTTGTTAGTTTAAAGATTACAATTCAGGGTTGGATATAGAAATGTTCATTATGCAGGGATTGATATTCAAGAAGTGTATAATACTCCAAAGATAACTCCTTTTCGTTTTTCATGGTATAATATGGCTTTCACATTGAAAACTAGATTGATTCTAACATAAATGCCAACTGTTTCATTCTACATAAATTGAAACTTGTTGAGAATCCACATGTATG
>NW_006980867.1:0-612 GCF_000164805.1 Carlito syrichta | reverse complement strand
TATTTAGGTGATTGAGAACTCCAAGAACGGGATTCACTTTCCGATCTCAGCAAAGATGCCCTGAATTTTCCATGTCTATGTGGATTCCAAAAATCTGTATACAGAAATGCAGATGCCCACATGACTCCTAGGGACGTGGAATCCATGATTCCTAGTTACATTGTAATAATGCGTACTAAATATTTGGCAACTGCAAAACCCTCGGCCTCTATCCAAATAAAAGTACAAACGGAAATTTCAGGATTACCAAGTTCATCTTAAGACCAGAGTTACATCCAAATACGACAAGAAGATACTTTTGTTCCGGGAATCGGGCCTTAGTTGTCACGAGGAACATAAGGGAATTCTACTACCAGATACTCGTTTACAATTCTCAAGAGGAGCAGAATGTTGCTGGAGTCCTGAAACGACTGATTCATAATACCCACAAACCAAATATCTCCGAAACATGAGACGAGCTCGAAGCCCTGATTCTTGTTAGTCCCGTAGCAAGACACCCTGAGACTTTTTCGGATTGGGACTTCTGTATCACAGATTCCTTATTCTTCCTTAGAGAGGGGCAGTGTACTGTCCTGTATATGAGGACTCCTTTCCCCAGAATTCTGTTTGGAG
>NW_006980866.1:0-697 GCF_000164805.1 Carlito syrichta | reverse complement strand
CAGGCTGATCTGGAACACCCAGGCTCCAGTGGTCCCCCCACCTTGGCCTCCCAAAGTGACAGTCTGGTTGTCTGCCAATCAATTGTCTTTTGGGAACTCTAGGCCCAAGCCTGGAGCCTCCTTCCAAAATGATCTATGTCTGTACACGATCCCAACTCCATACACAAATGGATGCTCTTCTTTTTTAGCTTTTTTCATATTTTCTTTGAGTTGGAGTCCTACTCCGTCTCTCAGTTTGGAGAGCACTGGCTCACTCCAGGCCATCCCAGTCTTGGCCAGCCAGGCTCCAGGAAGCCTTTCCTGGGGCTTCCAAGCAGCCGGAATGACAGGTGCATGCTACCACGCCCAGTCATTTGGGATGGAGAGTAGAGACGAGTCCCACCAAGGTTCCCGGGTGGGTCTCGGCCCAGGGGCTTGGATCAACCACTGATTTTTGCCCTGCAAAGCACTGGGATGATGAGGCTGAGCAACAGAGGTTTGGACTGGAAGGTTTCAAGCTTGGGGGACCCTCACATGTGGGGGTCGGTGGCGGAAGGACAGAGGGCAGAAGGTTTGCAGGAGAATGGATTTCTTTCTTTTTTCCTTCTTGCTTTCTTTTTTCTTTTCTTTCTTTCTTTCTTTCTTTCTTTCTTTCTTTCTTTCTTTCTTTCTTTCTTTCTTTCTCTTTCTTTCTTTCTTTATTTTCTTTTCTCACTAG
>NW_006980865.1:0-739 GCF_000164805.1 Carlito syrichta | reverse complement strand
ACAAGAGGATCAGAATGATCTGAGGATATTTAATGACAGATTTAGCATATCCACGGAGCAATATCTCTGAACATGTTGGGACCCAGAAGCCCAGAGAGCTGATTAAACCTTATCAAGTGGCCCTGTAGATTCTGGAAAATGAGAACTCCGAGAACCGGATTTCCTTTTTAGTCTCAATAAGATGCCCTGATTTTTCCTGTCAATTTGGATTCCAAATTCAGTATATCAATAGACAGGCGCCCAGAAATTTGCTAGGTACGTGGTTTCCATGATTCCTGGTTACCATTAAAAGTACATTGTAAACATTTGGCAAGTGCAAAACACTTTTTCCGTCTCAAAAAAAAAAAAAAGACATGGAAGGGAAAGGATTACCGGGTTCATCTTAAGACCAGAGTTACATCCAAATTTGGCAAGAAGATTCTTTTTGTCCTGGAATCTGGCCTTAGTTGTTCTGAGAATTTGTAGGGCCAGATCCTAGATTACAACTAACAAGAGTACCAAAAGTTTCTGTGGATTTGTAATGACAGATTTAGCGCATCCACGGAGCAAGTAGCTCTGAAAAATATAGGGACCCAGAAGCCCAGATTGCTGATTAAACCTAATCAAGAGACCCTGTAGATTCCAGTTAATGAGAACTCCCAGAACCAGGTTTCCATTTCGTTTCGGTAAGATGCCCTGATCTTCCCTGTTGATGTGAATTCCATACACTGTATACAAAAAGAGAGATGTCCAGAAGATT
>NW_006980864.1:0-680 GCF_000164805.1 Carlito syrichta | reverse complement strand
ACACGAATAAGGCAAATAGTAGGAGACGACACTAATAAGGCAAGTAGTATCAATAAGACACTAATAAGGCAAATAGTATCAAAAGACACTAATAAGGCAAGTAGTGTCAGACGACCCTAATATGGCAAGTAGTATCAAATGTCACTAATAAGGCAAGTAGTATCAGTTGACACTAATAAGGCAAGTAGTATCATAAGACACTAGTAAGGCAAATAGTATCATAAGACAATAATAAGTCAAGTAATATCACACGACAGTAATAAGCCAAGCAGAATTAAACGACCCTAATAAAGCAAATAGTATCAGGCGAAACTAAAAGGCAAGTAGTATCAGATGACACTAATAATGCAAGTATTATCAGACGACGCTAATAATTCAAGTAGTATCAGACGACACTAATACAAGTAGAATCAGAAGACACTAATAAATTAAGTAGTATCAGGCGAGAATAATAAGGCAAGTAGTATCATAAGACACTAGTAAGGAAAGTAGTATCAGATGACACTAAGAAGGCAACTAGTATCAAAAGCACTAATAAGGCAGGCAGTATCATAGGACACTGATAAGGCAAGTAGTATCAGACGACTATAATAAGGCAAGTAGTTTCAGACTACACTAATGAGGCAAGTAGTATCATAAGACACCAATAAAGCAAGTAGTATCAAACTACACTAATAAGG
>NW_006980863.1:0-2458 GCF_000164805.1 Carlito syrichta | reverse complement strand
CTCTGTGATTCATGCAACAGTGACTGGGATTCCTCCTAATGGGTTCCCCAGTGATTTCCTTCCTCTGCCCTTGGTTCCTCAGTGACTAATCTTCCTCAGTGATAGGTACCTAAGTGACTGTTCTTCCTCTGTTGTTGGTACCCCAGTGACTAGACCTCCTCTCTCATGTGTCCCACACTGATTTTGCCTCCTCTCTGATGACTGTCCTAATTTCTGGTTCCTGTGTGATCAGAGACTCAATAAAGTGTGCCCCAGTGACTGACTACCCTCTGTGATAGGAAGCTAAGGGACTGACCTTATCTGTGATGTGTGCCTCAGTGACTTTCTCTCCTTGGTTATGGATGTCCCAGTGACTGGCTCTCCTCTGCGATGTAGGCCCCAGTCACTGGATCTTATCATTGATGATTGTCCCAGTGACTAGTTCTCCTGATGGGTGTCCCAATAAGTAGACGCTGTAATGAATGACTCAGTGATTGCCCTCCTCCATAATGTATTAAAAGAGACTGACTCTCCTTTGTGATGAGTGTCCCAGTGACTGGAATTCCTGCATCATGGTTGTCCCAGTGGCTAATTCTTTTCTGTTATGTGGTTCCCACTTATTGAGTCTCTTCCAAAAGGGGTGTACATTGGATGGTCCTCCTTTGTAACTGGTGTCTTTGTGACTGTGCCTTATTCATTATGTGTTTCCTATTGACTGGGCCTCCTGTGATTTGAACCCCCTTGACTGCTCTTTATATATTATGAGTCCCCCAGTGACTAACACTCCTCTGGATGGGTGCCACAGTGACTGGATCTTCTCCATAATTGGTGAACCAGTGATTAGTTCTCCTCTGTGATGGGTGTACCTGTCATCAGGCTTCCTTCATAATTATTGTCTCAGTGACTATTCCTTATCTCTCATGGATGCCCCAGTGACTGCTTTTTCTCTGTAATAGATTCCCAATAACTGGAACTCATCTGTGGTGGGTACCCTAGTGACTGCTCTCCTTGGTGTTGGGTTCAACAGTGGCTAGCCCTGCTTAGTGATTAGTGCCCCACTACCTGGCTAACCTAAGTGAATTTGTCTCAGTGCCTGACTTTCTTCTGTGATGATTGCTCCAGTGACTGGGCATGCAAAACAAATGTTGCCCCAGTGACTGGTTCTTCACTTTCTGGGTGCCCCAGTACCTGGGTCTCCTCTGTAATTGGGTCCCCAGTCACTGGTGCTCATCCATAATGGTTGCCCCTCAACTACCCCTCCTCTGTGTTAGATGACCCACTTACAGGACTTCCTCCATAATAGGTAGCACATTGACTGGCTTTCCTTTGTGATTGGTGTCGCTGTGGCTGGGTCTTCTCCATCAGGTGTATCTCAGTGACTGGGTTTCTACTGTGATCGGTGCCCCAGTGACTGGCCTTCACACATGATGGATGTCTGAGTACCTAGGTCTCCTATTTGATACATGTCACAGTGATTGGGCCTTCTCTACACTGGGTGTCCCAGTGACTGGACCTTTTTATGTTTGGTGACCAAATAACTGTCCATCTTCTTTGATGGTGTCTCAGCGACTAGCCACCTTTTGAGTTGGTTGTCCCAGTTTCTGGGCCTCCTTTAAAATGGGTGCCCCAATGACTGGCCTTCATCTCTGATGTGTGTCTCAGTGTCTAGGTATCCTCCAAATTTGCTGCTCCATTGATGAGACTCCTCTCAGATTGGTACCCCACATACTGGCCCTCCTCCAAATTGGGTACCCCAATGACTACCCCTCTTATTAGATGTGTGCTAACAGTAACTCGAATTCCTCCATAATTGATATCCCAGTGACTAGCCCTACTCTGTGATGGGTACCCAAGTGACTGACCTTCCTCTTTTGAGTGTATTAGTGACCGATTCTATTCTGTGATAAATGCCCCTGTGACTGTGCCTCATGTATAATGGATTTTCCAGTGACTAGTCCTCCTCTTTGATGGGTACCACACTGAATTTGCCTTCACTGTGATGTTTGTGCCAGTTACTGGCTCTACTCTGGGATTGGAGCCACAGTGAATGAACCTTTTCTAATAGGTGTCACAGTGACTGACCCTCCACTGTGATGGATGCTTTTGTGACTGTTGCACATCAGTGACGTGTGCATCAGTGACAAACTGTCCTTTGTGATAGGTGCCCCAATTGCTGTCTTTCTGTGATGCTTGTCCCAGTGATTACATCTCCTTTGAAAAGGTTGCCCAAGTAAGTAGACTTCTATGATGAGTGTCCAAGTGACTGACTTTAACTATAGGTGCCCTTGTGACTGGCATGACTCTGAGAGGTACCACAGTCGCTGGTCCTCCTCTATTATTGGTCCTAGTGACTTGTCCTCATCCATTATGGACACCCTAGTGACTATTCTTGCATTGTGATGAATGCCCCAATATATGACTTTTTCCTGTGATTGGTGTCTTGGTGACTGGCTCTTCTTTGTGACAATTTCCCCCTTTT
>NW_006980862.1:0-703 GCF_000164805.1 Carlito syrichta | reverse complement strand
AACTTGTTGAGGATTCCAGATCTATATCATTCTTACAAAACTGAGCCATGAGATTCAGTGCAGCAAAGTGCTATTCAGAATGCAGAATGCATAATAAATATTAAAAATTTTAGAAAATAAAACAGTATCATAATTTAATTCAGCTTTATCCATTCTTAAAATTTGTGTATATTTTTTGGTGCACTCTGTATTTTTTGCTTGTTAATTTTGATTAAATATTACAGATGTGCAATCTTTAGAGAAAAGTTTCCTTTGTAAATTAGAAGGAAATATAAAATCACATTCCCTTTATATTTTAACATAATTTATATTTTTAAAAGTGTATTTCCATTGAATCCCCTAGTATTTTCTCTATCTCACACATATTGTTGTACCCTACTGTCGGTGACCTGCACTGACCAAGGGGGGGTTAGGACCGCACCAGTGAATCAGAACGGAGAGAAGAAACCACACGGAGGCAGCTCTTCTGGGAACAGTCTGGCCAAGACTGAAGCCAATTTTATTCAAACTTTTTCCAACTTATATACCATTTTCTATAATCTCCAGCAGTGTGACAATTACTTGCTGGGGGCATACAAATTCATTGATGTGTAACACGCTTTACAAATCATGTACCATCACAAGACTTTCAGGTTCCCAGTGAACAATTACAATTCCATGATGTATGAATCACAGGTGCACAATTTCAATACAGATTGTTCAG
>NW_006980861.1:0-823 GCF_000164805.1 Carlito syrichta | reverse complement strand
TTTTACAATGACATATCTTTCGATATTCAAATGAGACCTCAATCTGGCAAGGAAAATTACATGATGCTAATTATTCTTTGTGCATATAAATCAGCTGTGAAATCATTTGAAACTCCCGTGTGTTTGGGTTCTTTGTCGGCAGTGCAGAATAATGATCAACAAACCTCAGCAAGACTCACTTAGCAAAAGGTCTCATTATTCAATGGGAGCACGGCTTTGAACTTGGAAGTAGAGGTGTTCCCTGGCATGCAAAATGTATAGCCAAGCTTGTGCCCACTGCCAGGCTTACCTAGAAAAGGTAAGTGATGCTATTCAGTTGCTGAATAATCAGAATCATCTTTGGGGAGCAGAAGATGTGAGAACTTGATTTGATTAGAGAGAGAGAGAGAGAGAGAGAGAGAGAGAGAGAGAGACAACCAAGTCATCTATAACAGCAGCTATCCTAAATTGAGAGTAGATACAGACACATGAAAATTAGTAGCTACTTCTTAAAATGGCGTTCAAGGTGTGATTCTCATTACGTGTGACACCGTCTCATTCAACTTGTGTCTCTGCCCTTCCCCCACCCTCCCAACTGTGGAATTACACCATGGCACTGAATGGGAGATAGTTAGGGTGGAATTGCCTTGAAAAGATATTTATGATTTACTGTGTGCTTACTGATTTTGAACGGCACCTTTTGGCTGTTGGTGAATGTGATAGGCTCCGAAATGAAACTCGTGAGAACCACTGGTCTCACAAGTCTCACTTTCTATGAGATGAAGCCCTTTGGAGTCTACACCTCAGATGAAGCAGCAGCAACTGATGGGCAAGGTTGGCACAG
>NW_006980860.1:0-753 GCF_000164805.1 Carlito syrichta | reverse complement strand
TAGTGGGTAGCTAGCTAGTTAAGTCAGCAGGCTAGTCAGTTAGCTAGCTAGTTAAACAACCTAATTAAGTCAGCTCACTAGCCAGCTGGTTAGCTAGGTAGCTAAGTCAGCTTTCAAAACAGTGGGCTATGTAGGTAGCTAGCTAGTTAAGTAAGCTGGCCAGCCAGCTGGTTAGCTAGTTAAGCCAGCTGGCTAGGCAGCTGGCTCACTAGGTAGCTACCTAGTTAAGTCAGGTAGTTAACTTAATTGGCTAACTAGGTTTCTAGCTCGTTAAGGAATCCAGATAAGTCAGCTGGCTAGCTAGTTAAGTCAGTTAGTTGTCAGCAGGCTAGCCAGCTGCCTAGCATGGTAGCTGGCTAGCCATCCGGCGTCTAGTTATGTTAACTAGTTAAGTCACCTAGCTATACAGCTGTCTAGCTATGTAGCTAGCTTGTTACGTCTGCTGGCTAGATAACTGTCTACTTTGTGAAGCTAGCTAGTTAAGTCAGCTGACTAGCCTGCTGGCTGTATACGTAGCTAGGCAATTAAGTCATCTGGCTAGCCAGTTGGCTAGCTAGGCAGCTAACTAGTTAAATCAGCTGTCTGGTCAGCTGGCTAGCTAGTTAATTCACCTAGTTAACTCAGCTGACTAGCCAGTTGGCTAGCTAGATAGCTTGCAAGTTAAGACAGCTAGATACACAGCTAGCTAGCTAAAGAAGTCACCTAGTTAATTCAGCTGGATAGCTAGTTGACTAGCTATGTAGCAAGCAAGTT
>NW_006980859.1:0-606 GCF_000164805.1 Carlito syrichta | reverse complement strand
GATGTCCAGGAAGCTCTGGTACATCACCCCAGTGCCGTTTCTCCATATTAACAATGCTGTTTTCCATAAACACAGTCTTGCATCCTCCCACAGAGCTTAGCCCAAAGAAGGAGGCAGGCCTGGGACCTTTCCCAAGACTGACTGAAGATTTTCATTCAACCTTTGTCTTAAGGACTTACGTAATTATGAGCAATACACTCAAATTACAGAAACTTGGGCTTTCAGACCTGTAATGACCTCAAAGATGATAGGCGTGTATCCTCGTCTGTAAAATGATTTCTGAGGCTTTTTCTAGCTATATAACTGTTTGTTTAACTTCTGTGTGATTCAGGGTCCATCATGGACTATATGAATTGCATTTCACTGGAGTACAAATTAAATTCGACAATACACTCCATAATTTTTAGAATTTCCAGAAACAAATTCAAGGGATTATAATCATTCCCTTATGGATTGTTCCTAAGTGCCTTCACTCTTGCCACTCAGAATGTGGTCTGTGGCATTTTTTGAGAGCTTGTTAGACATGCAGAATCTCAGACCCCACCCAAATCTGTATCTGAATCTGCATTTTAACAAGACACCCCATCGTGGCCTACACTAGAGTCC
>NW_006980858.1:0-750 GCF_000164805.1 Carlito syrichta | reverse complement strand
ACCCAAACTCAGTGGTTTCTGCCTGGCACACCAGCACTTTGGGAGGCCGAGGTGGGAAGAATGCTTGAGGCTAACATTTTGAAAGTAACCTGGGCCTCATAGGAAAACCTTGCATCAAAAAATAAAAAAATAAAATGGTAAAGTAAAATAAAATAAAATAAATAAAATAATTAACTAGACAGTAGCTTCTGCCTATCTTCCCAGCACTTTGGGAGGCTGAAGTGGGAGCATCACTTGAGTCCAGGAGCTTGTGATTAGCCAGGGCCTCATAGCAAAACCCTGCTTCTACATAATTAAAAATAAAGTAGTAAAGAAAAATAAAGCAAAGTAAAATAAAGTAAAATAATTAGTTAGTGGTTCCTGATTGGCATCCCAGCACTTTGGGAAGCCAAAGAGGAAGGATCGCTTGAGTCCAAGAGTTTGAGACTCACCTGGGCCTCATAGTAAAATCCTATCTCTAACCAAATAAATAAATAAATAAGTGAAGTAAAATAAAATAATTAGCCAGACTTAGTGGTTCCAACTTGCCATCCCAGAATTTTGGGAGGCAGAGGCAGAAAGAATGCTTGAGGCTAGGAGTTTGAGACTATCCTGGACCTTATAGCAAAACCCTGTCTCTAGAAAACAAAAATAAATAAATAAATAAATAAATAAATAAATAAATAAATAAATAAAATATAAGATAATTAGCAAGACTTAGTGTTTTCTGCCTGGCATCCCAGCACTTTGGGAGGTGAGACAGGAGGATCG
>NW_006980857.1:0-1110 GCF_000164805.1 Carlito syrichta | reverse complement strand
ATGCTTGTCATCAGATACTAATTGTCTAATTCGTGTCACCGGGATACTAATTATCTATTCGTGTCATCGGATACTAATGGTTTATTCGGGTCGTCAGTTACTAATTGTCTTATTAGTTTCTTCGGATACAAATTTGGATACTAAATGTCTTATTCGTATCCTCGGATACTAATTGCATTATTCGTGTCGTCGGATAGTAATTGTCTTAGTCGTGTCATCGCATATTAATTGTGTTATTCGTGTCTTGGGATACTAAGTGTCTTATTCCTGTTGTAGAATACTAATTTTCTTTTTCGTGTCATTGGATACTAATTGTCTTATTCGTGTTGTCGGATACGAATTGTCACATTTGTTTCGACGGATTCTAATTCTTATTCGTGTTGTCAGACACTAATTGTCTTATTTGTGTCGTCGAACTCTAATTTTCTCATTCTTTTCGTCTTACACTAATTGTATTATTCGTGCCATCGGACACTAATTGTCTTATTCGTGTCATCAGATACTAATTATCTTATTCCCGTCGTTGGATACTAATTGTCTTATTTGTGTCATCGGATACTAAGTGTCGTATTCGTGTGCTCGGATACTAATTGTCTTATTCGTGTCATCGGATACTAATTGTCTTATTTGTGACGTTGGACTAATTTTTTTATTCGTGTCATCAGATACTAATTGTCTTATTCCTGTCATCGGAAACTAATTGTCTTTTTCGTGTCACCAGATACTACTTTTCATATTTGTTTCATCGTATTCTATTTCTTATTCGTGTCGTTGGATACTTATTTTATTATTCGATTTGTCGGATACTGATTATCATCTTGGTTTCGTCGATTACTGATTGTTTTATTCGTGTCGTCGGATACTAAATGTCTTATTCGTGTTGCCTGATACTAATTGTCTTATTCGTGTCTCCGGATACTAATTGTCTTAGTCGTGTCGCCAGATACTAATTTTCTTATTCGTGTGATCGGATACTAATTGTCTTATTCGTGTCGCCGGATACTAATTGTCTTATTCGTTTCGTTGGATACTGATTGTTTTCTTCGATTCGTCGGACACTGATTGTATAATTCGTTTCAATTGCATTCCATTATCTCTATTCCATTCCAT
>NW_006980856.1:0-758 GCF_000164805.1 Carlito syrichta | reverse complement strand
TTGTTATAACCTCGCATGGCAGAGAGAGAGACAGCACTCTCTGGGGGTCTCTCATTTAGGGCAGTACTCCCATCCATGAGGTAGCTCTACTCTCATGACATAATAGCCTCCCAAAGGCCCTCCTTCTTTTTTATAAAAAAATTTTAATATTTTTTATTTTAAAATTGTGGGGTACAGTTAAGGGTTAGGTATACAAACATGCATCATTCAGGCACCCTTGTTGATAAGGGGTGTCCCCCCATCCCTAGATATTGACTACCATTAATCCCACCTCCCTTTCTCTCCCTGCCCCCCCATAGTTTCCCACCAGTCATTCCTTTTCTTATAGCATTACGACAGATGTTCAAGGTCCACTTATGAGTGAGAACATGTGATACTCAGATCTCTGTTTCTGTGAGAGAGCACTCAGTATTATAAACTCTAGTTCCATCCAGGTTGCTGCGAAATTCATGATTTGTTCTTTTTTATGGCTGTGTAGTATTCCATCAATGTATCACATTTTTAAAATCCAGTCCTCCTGTGATGGACAGCATGGTTGGTTCCAGGTTCTTGCTATTGTGAACAATGCTGTGATAAACATACATGGAGCAGGTTATCTTTTTGATAGAGTGATTTGAGTTCTTCAGGGTATATTCCCAGTAGGGGGATTGCAGGGTCATATGGGAGGTCGATATTTAGAGTTTTTAGGAATCGCCATACTGCTTTCCACAGAGGCTGTACTAGTTTACACTCCCACTAACAGTGTATAAGTGTTCCTT
>NW_006980855.1:0-1011 GCF_000164805.1 Carlito syrichta | reverse complement strand
TGACGAGGTGGCCCACTATTTAGCTCGGTTAACTAGTTGGTTGACGAATTTGCTGATCTAACTAATCGTCCAAATAGTTGTCTGCTAGTTAGGTGACCTAACTAGTCAGCCGACTGGTGAGCTGACTTAAATTGTCACCTGACAAGTTGATCCACTAGTCGGCTGATTGATTAACTAACTAAACTAGTTGGATGGCTAGTAGGTGGCCGGTTAGCTGACTTAACTACTCAGTTGACGAGTGAGCCTACAGGTTAGCTGACTTAACTAGTCGACTGGCGAGTGAGCCAAATTTTCAGCTGAATTAAATAGTTCACAGGCGAGTGATCCAATTGGTCAACTGACTTAACTAGTCAGCCGGTAGACAAGTCAACTGCTCAGCCGACTTAACTAGTCAGCCAGCATGTAAGATGACTGATCAGCTGAATTTAGTTGGCTGACGTGTGAGCCGACTGGTCAGACTTAACTAGTCGGGTGTTGAGTGAGCCCCACAGTGAGCTGCCTTAATTATACAGCCAGTGAGTGAGCCAACCTGTGAGCTGACTTAGCTAGTCGGCTGGCAAGCAAGCTGACTAGTTCGCTGATCTGTTGGCCTGTAAGCAAATCAACAAGTTAGTTGACCTGTTGGCTGGCGAACGAGGTGACTAGTTTGCTGACAGGTTGGCAGGCGAGCGAGCCGGATATTTAGCTGACTTGATGGAAAGCGAACGAACCCACTAGTTAGCTGACCAGTTAGCTGAGTTGCTAGCTGACTAGTTAGCCAAGTAATTACCTGGTTTGTTAGCTAACTTAACTAGCTAGCAAACAAGCTATCTAGCTGTCTAGCAAGCTGACTTAACTAGCTAGCTAACTGGCTAGTTAGCAGGCTAACTGACTTCATTATCTATCTGACTAGCTAGGTGACTAGCTAGCTGATGTAACTAGCTATTTGACAAGCAATCTGACTAGTTAGCTGACTTAACCAGCTAGCTGAATATTTAACTGACTTGCTAGCTGACTTAACTAGCTAGCTGG
>NW_006980854.1:0-602 GCF_000164805.1 Carlito syrichta | reverse complement strand
GATTTCCGAAGATGACAACTCTGGGTCCATGACCTGGGACTCCTTTTTTAGCAAGCACATCCAAAAGAGGTATAGGGATAAAGGAGTGGTGGGACAAGAATGCAGGTCCAAAGGTGGGATGGAAAGATGAGCTAGAATTGGAAATAAGTTCATTTGCTTCACAACTGACACCAATCATCCCTTCTTTCGGGGACTACTCAGGGTCTCTGTTTCCACTGAATGAGCAGAATTGAACTATGTACACTTTCCTATTTTCTTTGGAAGAGACTCCTACACGATACAGATAGAAATGATAAAACTTCAGGAGAAACGTAGAAGCACATTTTTAGAAGAGGTGTCCTGGGCAGGTGTGTGAAGTCTTCATTTGATACCTCCAGTACCATGTCCACTTTCGGGGACCTTGAAAACAGTTTTTTTTTTTTTTTGGAGTTGGAGTCTCACTCCAGCCACCCAGACTGGAGTGCAGTGGCCGCTCCCGGCCACCACAGCCTCGACCTGCTGGGTTCCAGCAATCCTTCCGGCTCAGCCTTCCACGTAGATGGAACTACAGGCACGCACTACCATGCCCGGCTATTTTTTTGATTTATTGTAGCGATAAGGTG
>NW_006980853.1:0-804 GCF_000164805.1 Carlito syrichta | reverse complement strand
TTCTCCAAATCTATATCTGACAAAGGAGTAACATCTAGGATCTACAAGAAACTCAAATGCTCAGAAAAAAAAAACAGACAAACAGTCCCTTTAAAAAGTGGGCACAATACATGATTGGACCCTTTTCATAATAAGAGATAAGGGCAGCCAGCAGACATATGGAAATGTGTTCTGCCTCACTCATCTTCAAAGGAATGCTAATGAAAACCACATTGAAATACCACATACCCCCTGTAAGAATGGCCATCTTTAATAAAACAAACAATAACAGATGTTGGTGAGGATTTGGAAAAAAAATGCTTCTACACCGCATGTGGACTGACAACTAGAGCAACATCTTTGGAAAACACTGTGGCAGTTTCTAAAGGGACAAGAAATTGACCTACCATGTGACTCAGTCATTCCCCTGTAGAGAATATACCTGGAGGAACTCAAATCATTTTACCAAAAAGATACCTACAAAAGTATGTTTGTTGCAGCTCAAATCACAATTGTAAAAAACATGGTACCAACCATGTTGCCCATCAAAGCTGGAATGGATAATATAAATGTGGTATATACACAAAATGGAATGTTATGCAGCCATAAATAAGGATAGATAAAGGGATATTGCAGAAATTTGGATTGATATGAGGTAGGTCATTCTCAGTGACTTATCATAGACAAATAACAGAGTTCCATATGTTCTCCCTCATGAGCTGAACTTGATCAATTATACTGCTGTAAGAAAGTGATTGGGAGTAGTGGAAATCTTTTAGGGGAAGCAGTTAGATTGGAAGTGGAGGGATACTTCAAACAGAGGGA
>NW_006980852.1:0-845 GCF_000164805.1 Carlito syrichta | reverse complement strand
CCCAAATTGTCTTTTTTGGGTGTGCCTGATTTTAAGTGCTTGGTGATTGAAAGTATCAGATTAATCTGAGACTTTGTAGCAGAGTACAGCATTATGTCTTAGGTAGAGAACATACTAGGTGATTCAATGGAACTACACTTGTAAAATATAAATTGGTTTAAAACATAAGGGGAATGCGATTTAATACTTCCTTCAAATATGTAGGGGAATCTTTTCTCTAAGGATTGCATTTCTTTAACATTTAATCAAAATTAACTAGCAGAAAATACGGAGTGCAGCAAGAAATCTTACACAAATTTTAAGAAAGGAAATAGCTGTATTAAATTATGATACTGTTTTATTGTCTAAAATTTTCAAGGGGTATCCTGCATTCTCTGTTCTGAATAGCACTTAGGTACACTGATCCTCAAGGTTCAATTATCTAAGGATGATATACATGTGGATTCTCAACAAGTTTCAATTTATGTAGAATGAAACAGTCGGCATTTATGTTAGAATCAATCTAGTTGTCAATGTGAAAGCAATATTATACCATGAAAAACGAAAAGGAGTTATCTTTGGAGTATTATACACTTCTTGAATATCAATCCCTGCATAACGAACATTTCTATATCCAACCCTGAATTGTAATCTTTAAACTAACAAAAAATAAAAAATAGGATAAAACAAATAAAGTCATTCACACGTTTTACAGCTTTCATTTATTTATTTATTTATTTTAATTTTTTAAAAAATGGGGGTACAATTCAGAATTAGATATACAGACATTAATTATGCAGGGTCCCTGGTTGATGAGTATGGCCCTCCTTCCGTTTGCACTATCTTTCCACTTCCAATGTAACCAT
>NW_006980851.1:0-782 GCF_000164805.1 Carlito syrichta | reverse complement strand
TCATTGCCAAGTCAGAAGTTCGCCTGTCTTTTGAAACATTCTCACCTCAGAGAGGAGAGCCGGCAAGAACCTGACAATGGAGCCTCTGGAACTGCCACACCAAAGTGGGGACAGCCATGGTGGTGTTGGAGCTGGAATGTGCCGAGCTTGTGGGACCCTCAAGTGTTGGGGGGGTGAAGGGGAAGGACTGAGGGTAGAAAGTTTGCAGGAGAATGGATTTCTTTCCTTCACTCTTTCTTTCTTTCTTTCTTTCTTTCTTTCTTTCTTTCTTTCTTTCTTTCTTTCTTTCTTTCTTTCTTTCTTTCTTTCTTCCTTTCATTTCCTCACTAGGTTGCCCAGGCTTCTTTAAAAACACCCAACTCGGGCCGTTGTCTCAGCCTGGACATCCCAAGCAGCTGAGATCACAGACTTTCCATTTGATTGACATCTTGGTCTTTCTGTATTGTCTTGAACTCTGGTTTGGAGGCGATTTGCCCGCCAAGTCCTGCCCTCACGCAAGGTTTTCTAGCTTTTGCTTGTGGTCCAGGTGGGGGCTTGCTATGGTGTCCAGCCTGGTCTTGGGATCCCAGGCTCCGGTCATCTTCCTGTCTTTGGCTCCCCAAGTGCCGAGGAGACAGGCATTAGGCCATCCCCACCCTCCAGAAGGTTTGAGAGTCAGGTCCTCCCTTTCCCCTAGGTGGCCCTGAGAGGAGCCAGCGTATCCACCCTGTGGAACAGGCAGGCTGTGGGGTGGGCGCTCCAGTGAAGACATGCCATTCTGCCAGGTGTTTCCCCTGGGGAGG
>NW_006980850.1:0-788 GCF_000164805.1 Carlito syrichta | reverse complement strand
TAGACGGAAATTAAGAAGACAAGTAGTATCACATGACACTAAGATGGTAAGTAGTATCAGACGACACTAAGATGACAAGTAGTATCAGAAGAACCTAAGAAAGCAAGTAGTATCAGACGACACTAAGAAGGCAAGGAGTATCAGACAACATTAAGAAAGAAAGTAGTATCAGAGGACACTAATAAAGCAAGTAGTATCATAACACACTAATAATGAATGTAGTATCATAAAACACTAATAAGGCAAGTAATATCATAAGACACGAATAAGGAAAGTAGTATCATAAGAGAGGAATAAGGAAGAAGTATCATAAGAACCGAATAAGGCAAGTATTATCACACAACACTAATAAGGCCAGTAGTATCATAAGAAACGAATAAGGCAAGTAGAATCATAAGACACGAATAAGGCACTTAGTATAATAAGACACTAATAAGGCAAGTAGTATCATAAGGCACTAATAATACAAGTAGTATCATAAGACACTATTAAGGCAAGTAGTGTCAGACGACAATAATAAGGCAAGTATTATCAGACGACACTACTAAGGCAAGTAGAATCATAAGACACTAATAAGGCAAGTAGTGTCATTAGACGCTAATAAGTCAAGTAGTATCATAGGTCACAAATAATTCAAGTAGTATCATAAGACACCAATAAGTTAAATAGTATCTTAAGACACTAATATGGAAAGCACTATCAGATGACAATAATAAGGCAAGTAGCATCAGACGACACCAAAAAGGCAAGTAATATCAAGCGACACTAATAAGGCAAGTAGGATCATG
>NW_006980849.1:0-744 GCF_000164805.1 Carlito syrichta | reverse complement strand
TGTTCCCTAAATGGAGGCTGCATCCACAACTCTAGCACAGAACAGTATACAAATTATAATTATGTTTGGCTGAATAGCCTCAAATAAACACACAATTTACTGAATTTTATCTGACTTTTCTAGTCAGTTTTGGAATAAGCATTAGTGAACTTCCGGAAGATTCCTTATGGTGATCCTAGCTACTCATATATGTTGGACTGGACCCCGGCCCCACCTGACTCAAGACCAGGGTCCCACCAGGACAGGGCCACGACCCCACCCAAATCAGGCCAGGGTCCCACCTGAGTCAGGGCCAGGGTCCCACTGGGAAAGGGCCAGGTTTCCACCCAAATCAGGCTCAGGGTCCCACCCAGGTCAGGGTCAGGGCCCCGTGGGACAGGAGGCCGGCCCCACCTGACTCAAGGCCAGGGTCCCACTGGGACAGGACCAGGTCCCCACCCAAACCAGGCTCAGGGTCCCACTGGGACAGGGCTAGTTCGCCACCCCCAATCGGCCAGGGTCCCACCCGAGTTAGGGCCAGGGTACCACTGGGACAGGGCCAGGTCCCCACCCAAATCAGGCTCAGGGTCCCACCCGAGTTAGTCCCAGGCTTCCACTCGGGTCACAGTCTGGATCCCACCCAGGTCAAGGCCAGGGCCTATGGAGCCTGGGGGGACCGTGGCCCCAGCGCCATGTCTGCTGTCACTGCCCACGTCGGGCCAGGGCCTCTCCACAGCTATTCAGCCCAAGGAGAAAGCCTGAGGG
>NW_006980848.1:0-792 GCF_000164805.1 Carlito syrichta | reverse complement strand
TAAAATGTAAAAATAATTTCAAATAAGCACTTCAGGGACGTATTTGGTGTCATTCATACTGTACAGTCTGGTCACAGATGTGTCCCTACAAAAGGATTTTCTGCCATGAGACTCCCAATTTTCCTTCTGAATAGAAACCTAGAGCAGCTTCTGCACACGAGAGCCAGCTGCATGTTTACCTCAGCTTGTAAGAAATTTTAGAGTACACACCTGGTTCCTCTGCCAAGAGTCGCATCTGTAATTATGTAAAAGAAGACAGTGTAAAGATTAGATTATGCCGTGCAATGCACAGATATCCAATATTTTTTATTGATAACTTAAAAGACCCCTGGCTGAGTCAAAATTAAAAGACCCTAAAATTAAGAAGAGACTAAAGTTGTGAAAAAGATAAACATTTTCTACACAATTTCCCTTTACCAGAGATTTAGATGAAAACTTTACAATTCCTAATTCATGGATAAAATAGATGCTAAAGCAAATGCCTGCACATTAAAAATTATAGTGTCTAACTGTCTAACTATGTCAACTATGTGTCAGTAAGAAAGGGCTAACTGTGTCAACTATGTGTCAGTAAGAAAGGGCTGCTCAGTACCACGGCACTAAGATATTTATATGTGTCATACATAATTTACTTTGTTGAATATTTATATCCAACTTTGATTGATAAGGACCGAATTCAGACAAATTACATTTGCCTCATAAAATGAAAGGTGGTCTTACCTGGGCAGAAAGCCCTTCTGATTTGCAGATGTTTTGCTCCACATCCTTCATGCAGGCTAGAAGAATACAGAA
>NW_006980847.1:0-708 GCF_000164805.1 Carlito syrichta | reverse complement strand
ACATCAGCAGAAGAATCCAGATCACCCAAATGAAAGCCCAAAACTATGACTTAGAAGACAAAAAAGTAATAAAAAGATCAATGAAAAAAAGGTGGTTCTTTCAAAGGATAAACAAGATCAATGGTCCCCTAGTTAGACTGACCAAGAAAAAGAGAGAAAAAGCACAAATAAACACAATCAAAAACACAAAAAATGAAGACACATCTGACGTTGAAGAAATAAAAAAGATCATTAGAGACCACTATGTACACTTGTATGGAAACAAACATGAAAACCTTAAGGAAAAGGAGGATTTTCTGACATCACAACCTCCCTAGGTTGAAACAAGAAGAAATATAGACCTTAAATAAACCAATAACAATCAAAGAAATTGACTATGTCATAAGAGAGCTACATTAAAAAAAAACCCAGCACCACATGGCTTTCTAGAAGAATTCTATAAGACATTTAAGGAGGAGCTGATACCAATACTACTGATAGTCTTCCAGGCGATTGAGAAAGATGGAACTCTCCCCAAATCATTTTATGAAGCTAACATCACATTGATACACATACCAGGTAAAGACGTAACAAAGAAAGAGAACTACAGACCAATATCTTTGATGAACATTGATGTCAAAATTCTTGACAAGACACTAGCAAACCAGATTCAACAACACGTCTCAAAATCATTCATCATGACCAAGTAGTCTTCATCACTGTGATGCA
>NW_006980846.1:0-755 GCF_000164805.1 Carlito syrichta | reverse complement strand
TCATCGTGGGATACGCCAGCTCCCATCTCTGACAGCTGACATCAGCAAGCAGACAGAGCACTTCTTCCCAGCCACCCCAGAGGAGAAGCCAAGCTGGAGTCTTCTCCTTAACCTACATGGTCAGCCAGTACAATGATGCAGCCTCCGGATAGCCACATGAACACCCTGCACTTTCTACCTGGCCTTGCCGCTCCCATCTATGAGGCCTTCACCAAGAACATTCAGGAGACCTGCATAAGCCAGACAGGCTGGAACCGCATCATCGCAGAGAAGCCCTTCAGAAGGGACCTGTAGAGTTCGGACCTGCTGTCCAACCACATCTCCTCCCTGTTCCACGAGGACCAGATCTACCACATCGACCGCTACCCAGGTAAGGAGATAGTCCAGAACCTCATGCTGCTGAGATTTGCCACAGGACTTTCGACTCCATCTGGAACCAGGACAGCATCGCCTGCGCCACCCTCACCCTCAAGGAGCCCTTCAGCACTGAAGGAGCTGCTTCGATGAATTGGGGATCATTCGGGCTGTGATGCGGGACCCCTCCTGAAGATGCTGTGCCTGGTAGTCACGAAGAAGCCCGCCTCCACTGACTCAGACGATGTCTGTGATGAGAAGCTCAAGGTGTTGAAACGCATCTCGGAGCCACAGGCTGAACGTGGTCCTGGGCCTGTGTTTGGAGAACCTCATCAAGAGGGAGCCTGGACGACCCCACGGCATTCCACGGGTCCATCACCGCCACCTTCATGGCAGTGGTG
>NW_006980845.1:12837-15137 GCF_000164805.1 Carlito syrichta | reverse complement strand
GACTTGTCACTTAGTCACTCATCTCAGCAGAGGGACAGCAACTAGGATAGCCATCACGGAAGAGGAAAAATCCATCTTCAACCAAACACAGAAAAACAACATGCACTAGGACAATTTTCACTGAGGAAGGTCAGTCACTGAGGCACTCATCGCATAGAAAGGGCCAAACACTGTGAATCCATTATAGAGAAGCCCTACTAACTGTGGCATCTACCAAAGAAGAGAAATGGTCATTGAAACAGCCAATATGGAGGAAGCCAGTTATTAGGATAGCCATCACAGAAAAGGGCTTGTAGCTGCAGAGCTCATCACAGAAGACAATAACTGTGGCACAATTCACAGGGAAGAACCAGTCACTGGGGTTCTCATTATTGAGAAGGCATAGTCATTGTGATACCCATCACAAAGGAGGGCTATTCACTGGAGCATTCATCACATATGAAGGCCAGTCACTGAGGCACCAATCACAAGGGAGGCCCAATTCACTGAGGCCCACATAATAGAGGAGGCCTAGTCACCGGGACAACTATAAAACAGAAAGGCCAGTCAATGGGGCACTCACAATGGAAGAGGTTCCATAAGTGGTCATTCATCACAGAAAAAAATCTAGCCACTGAGGCAACCATTATGGATGAGCATCAACTACTGGGGCACCAATCACAGAGGAGATCTAGACACTAGGGCATCCCTTAAGTATGAGGCCAGACACTGAGGCAGCAATACAAAAGGTGACCAGGCATCGGAGGAGGGCTAGTTATTGGGGCACCCTTCACAGAAAAAGCAGAACTCCTCACTGAGACACCATCATAGAGGAGCGGGAATCACTGAAGCACCCATTAAAAGAGGGCCTGTCGCTGGGGCACCCATTATAAAAGAGGCCTAGTCACTGGGTCATCTTTCACAGAGAAGAGACACTCACTGAGGAAGATCAATTACTGGGGACCCAAGCACAAAGGAGGGTTTATCACTGGGCCACTTATTATAGAGAAGGTCTAGTTACTGGGACTCTGTAATAATGGAGGGGTAATAACTAGGCCACCAATTATGGAGGACGGACATTCACTGTGGCACAAATAACCAAAGTCACAGACACGATGGAATACATGATTTTGGATGACTAATCACGGAAGCACCCATTATGTAAGAGACCAACTTACAAGGGCAGCTATAACAAAGTAACTCTAATCACTGGGACACAGATCACAGTGGAGGATAAGTGTCTGGGGCATCCATCAGAGATAAGGTGTAGTCACTGGACATGCATCACAGAGGAGTTCCAGTCACTGAGACAGCCACCACAGGAGAGGAACAGTCACTGATTTACATATAACAGAAATGGACCAGTAATTGTGACACCCATTACAGAGAAGGGCATCACAAGGTCACCTCACACAGAGAGTGACTAATCATTGATATACCCAACACTAAGAAGAGCTAGTCACTCTATCATTCATAACAGGAGGGCAAGGCACTGGGACACCCATAATGAAGGTGGTCCATCACTTAGCCACCAATTATGGAGGAGGCCCAGTCACTTGGGCATCAATGAAAAAGAAGGGTCTGTGAATGGTGCAACAATCAATGAGGAAGAGCAGTCACTGGGCACTAATCTCAGAGTAGTGGCAGTTCCTAGAGCACCAATAATAGAGGAGAGACTGTCACTGTGGCATACATCACAGAAACAGGGCAGTCATGAAGGCACATTTCACAGAGTCATAGTGGTACACCCAACACAGAGAAGGGCTAATCACGGTGCCACCCACAACAGAGGATGAGAAATCGTTGAAGCACCACTACAGAGGATGGCCACATATTGGAACATCCATCAAAAAGGAATGTTAGTTAATGGGACAACTATTATGGTGGAGGTGACAAAAAAGGAGTGCTGATCACTGGGTGGAAGACCAGTTACTAGGGCATGAATCACAGAGAAGGCTTAGTCACTGGGTTCCATTAATGTAGAAGTGCCATCACTGGCGTACCCAATACGGAGGAGGACCTTACACTGGTATACCCATCAAAGAACAGGGCCAGTCACTGGGGCGACTATAACAAAAAGAACTAGTCACTGGAATTCCCATCTAAGAGAGTTAGTCACAGGTCCATACATCACAGAGGAAGGCTACTCATCAGGACATTATTCATGGATGGGGTAGTCACCTGGGCATATATCAAAGAGCACACAGTCACCTATCACACAGAGGGGCCAATCACTGAGGTATCCAACACAGAGGAGGTCCAGTCACTGGGGCACCTTTAGAAGGAAGGTCAATCACAGGACACTGACCACAAAGGAAGGC
>NW_006980845.1:0-12817 GCF_000164805.1 Carlito syrichta | reverse complement strand
CATCACAGAAAATAATCTAGCCACTGAGGCAACCATTATGGATGAGCATCAACTACTGGGGCACCAATCACAGAGGAAATCTAGACACTAGGGCATCCATTAAGCATGAGGCTAGACACTGAGGCAGCAATACAAAAGGTGACCAGGCATCGGAGGAGGGCTAGTTATTGGGGCACCCTTCACAGAAAAAGCAGAACTCCTCACTGAGACGCCATCATAGAGGAGAGGGAATCACTGAAGCACCCATTAAAAGAGGGCCTGTCACTGGGGCACCCATTATAAAAGAGGCCTAGTCACTGGGTCATCTTTCACAGAGAAGAGACACTCACTGAGGAAGATCAATTACTGGGGACCCAAGCACAAAGGAGGGTTTATCACTGGGCCACTTACTATAGAGAAGGTCTAGTTACTGGGACTCTATAATAATGGAGGGATAATAACTAGGCCACCAATTATGGAGGACAGACATTCACTGTGGCACAAAAAACCAAAGGCACAGACAGGATGGAATACATGATTTTGGATGACTAATCACCGAAGTACACATTATGTAAGACACCAAGTTACAAGGGCAGCTATAACAAAGTAACTCTAATCACTGGGGCACAGATCACAGTGGAGGATAAGTGTCTGGGGCATCCATCAGAGATAAGGTGTAGTCACTGGACATGCATCACAGAGGAGTTCCAGTCACTGAGACAGCCACCACAGGAGAGGAACAGTCACTGATTTACATATAACAGAAATGGACCAGTAATTGTGACACCCATTACAGAGAAGGGCATCACAAGGTCACCTCACACAGAGAGTGACTAATCATCGATATACCCAACACTAAGAAGAGCTAGTCACTCTATCATTCATAACAGGAGGGCAAGACACTGGGACATCCATAATGAAGGTGGTCCGTCACTTAGCCACCAATTATGGAGGAGGCCCAGTCACTTGGGCACCAATGAAAAAGAAGGGTCTGTGAATGGTGCAACAATCAATGAGGAAGGGCAGTCACTGGCACTAATCTCAGAGTAGTGGCAGTTCCTAGAGCACCAATAATAGAGGAGAGACTGTCACTGTGGCATACATCACAGAAACAGGGCAGTCATGAAGGCACATTTCACAGAGGTATAGTGGTACACCCAACACAGAGAAGGGCTAATCACGGTGGCACCCACAACAGAGGATGAGAAATCGTTGAAGCACCACTACAGAGGATGGCCACATATTGGAACATCCATCAAAAAGGAATGTTAGTTAATGGGACAACTATTATGGTGGAGGTGACAAAAAAGGAGTGCCGATCACTGGGTGGAAGACCAGTTACTGGGGCATGAATCACAGAGAAGGCTAAGTCACTGGGATCCATTAATGTAGAAGTGCCATCACTGGTGTACCCAATACGGAGGAGTGTTAGGAGCCAACATCTATAGCTACATGGCTGAGACCTGTAAAGGCCCATCTGGAAGATCGCCTCTGACATAGGATATCAGTTATACCTATAATATTGGCGTGTGATTAGTGACCAGTGTGCATACATGGCAGTAAAACTTATAAGTGAATCTCAATATACCTGATGGAAAGTGCATAGCAGAATTATTTCTCTCTGTCTTTCTAAGTTTTACTTCTTTCTAGATATATTTTTTAACTTCTATTTCTTGGTAGACTGGGTAGTCAGCTCTTGTTCCTGAAAGCTGTTTCTCCCAGAAATTAAATTACCATGATAGTTTTGTAGCCCTGCCCCTAGCCAGGCAGAAGGTTTTCTTTTGTTTCGTTAATTACCGAAACTCTGTCTGCTTCAGCCCATGGCCGCCATCTTGGCAGTCCTGCATTTCCTTGTTCAAGAGTGTGACAGCTACTATTTGATTTTTAGAGTAGACTTGTTAGGATAAAATATATACATATACACTCATAGTTGCATAAATTTATACTTGTTGTTTTGTTTCCTTTTGCTACATTATTCAACTGTAATAGTTACTATATGATTTATAAAAGAATTAACGATAAGGTATTAGCTTAATAGGATATAGCATAGTATTAAAGGTCAATCATTAGATTATATAAAAATTAAAGTTTAGACATATGAAACTCATATGAATTATAGTAAAGTTTGGTAGTTTAAGACTAAGTTTTAACTGAGTTATAAGGCATTACATTAAATCATAATAGGTTAATAGTATAGCTGACAGTTAAGTCATTTAACTAAACTTATAGATTATAGTATAGTGTTAAGTTGATAATATTAATCGTTAAAAATATTGGGAGTCAGTGAACTTGGATTGAACCTAGAGTTAACTTAGAAAAGTTTTTTGTATTGATCAGGGTATAGAACAAAGAGTATAATATGAATGATTCATTGAACATTATGGAAAACACTTTGAACGATTTGTATTGAAATTGTGCACCTGTGACCTTAATGTAAGCACGGCGGACATCATGGAGTTCGAATTGTTTGCTTGGAAATTGCAGATCTCATGGTGGTCTTGTGATGCATAGTTTGTAAAGCACGGAACTTGTACGCCCCCAGTAAGTGATTATCACACTGCTGGAGGGTATAGAAAATGGTATATAAGTTGGAAGGAGTCCGAATAAAATTTGGCTTCAGTCCTGATCAGACTGTTCCCAGAAGAACTGCATCCGAGTAGTCTCTTCTCGCTGTCCAGATTCTCTGGTGCGGGTCCTAACCCACCCTTGGTCAGTACTGGTCACCGACAGAGGAGGACCTTACACTGGTATACCCATCAAAGAACAGGGCCAGTCACTGGGGTGACTATAACAAAAAGAACTAGTCACTGGAATACCCATCTAAGAGAGTCAGTCACAGGTCCATACATCACAGAGGAAGGCTACGCATCAGGACATTATTCATGGATGAGGTAGTCACCTGGGCATATATCAAAGAGCACACAGTCACCTATCACACAGAGGGGCGAGTCACTGAGGTATCCAACACAGAGGAGGGCCAGTCACTGGGGCACCCTTTAGAAGGACGGCCAATCACAGGACACTGACCACAAAGGAAGGCATCCCTGGGGCATCCATCACAGAGGAGGCCAAGTCACTGGGGAACCCATCATAGAAGTCTAGTCACTGGGACACCAATCAAAAAGGAAGTGCAGTCATGGGGAACCCATCATAGTGGATGGCTAGTCTCTGGATCACAATTCAAGAGGAGGTCCATCACCGTGGCTCCCATTTAAGAATGAGTGCCTATCAGATGGGCACTGATTATAGAGGAGAATCAGTCACTGGGGAAGCAATCACAAAGGAGGGTCAGTCAATGAGGTACCAAACACAGAAGAAGGATGGTCACTGAGGTGGCTTCACTGAGGAAGGCCAGTCACTGGGACAGCCATTACAAAAGAGGACCAGTCAAAAGGGTACTCATTACAGAGTATGGCCCGTCACTGAACACCCACCATACTGGAAGGACAGTCACTGGAGCAGCCATAATAGAGGAGCGCCAGTCACTATTACACCTATCACAAAGATGGAGAAGTCACTGGGGCAGCCCTTACAGAGGAGGGCTACTCACTGGGGCACACATTATAGAGAAGACCCATTCATGGGGGCATCTATCACAGTGGAAAGCCAGTCACTGTGATACCCATCTCAAATGATAACCAGTTAATGGGGAAACCATCATAGTGGAGGACCTGTCACTGTGGCACCCATTTTAGAGGAAAAGCATTGACTGAGGCACCAATCATGAAAGAGGTCCAGTCAGTGGAGCACCTATTAGGGAGAAAGCCTAATCACTAGGAAAGAAAGTCACTGGGACACCCATTACAGTGGAAGGCCAGTCACTGTGGCACCCATCACTGTGACCAGTGACTGGGTTACCCATAACACAAAAGAGCCTGTAACTAAAGCACCACTCACAGATGAGGACCACTGAATGAGGCACAAAACACAGAGGAGAGCCAGTCACTGATGCACACATCACAAAAGATGGCCAGTCATTGGGACAGGTATCACAGAAAAAGGCCAAACACTGAGACACCCATAACAAAGGAGGAGGCACCCATCATAGAAGAGAGAAATCAATGTACACCCCCTAACAGGCGAGGGCCAGTGGCTGTGACACTCATCACGGAGGTGATACTGTCACAGATGCACCCCGAACAGAGGAGAATTAGTCACTGAGACACACACAAAGGAAGGCTTGTGTCAGTGATACCTATAACAGAAAAGGGCCAGTCATTGTGCCACCCATTATGAACAAGTGTCCGTCACTGGAACAACCATCACAGAGAAGGTTAAGTCACCGGTGCAAACATCATTGAGGAGGGTCAATTGCTGGGACACCACAAAAGAGGAGATCCAATCAATGAGACACTTATGCACAGAGGAGGACCAGTCGCTGAAGTACTCCTCACAGAGGTGGGCCTGTCATGGAGGCACCTTTCACAGAAGAGGATGTATCACTGACACACCTACACAAAGGCCTATCATTGTGCCACCTATAACAGAAGAATCCTAGTCACTCTGGCACCCATTATGGATGAGTACCAGTCATTGGGACACCCATTATAGAGGAGGTTCAGTCACTGGCCCACACATCACTGAGGAAGGCCAATCACTGGAACACCCATCACAAAGGAGGACTTATCACTGGGGCATCCATTAAGGAGGAGACCAGTTGCTGAGACACCAATAACAAAAGAAGACTTGTCAATAGGGAACCCATTATGGAGATGGGCCGTCATTTGTCATAGGTAACCAATAAGACAGAGTGAGTGTGGCACCCACATTGGAGGTGGGCTAGTTAGTGAGGTGCACATTATGTTGGAAACCCAGTACTGGGGCAGCAATTACAGAGGAATGTTTGTCATTTTGGAATCGATTGCAAAGTAAATTCAGTCACTATAATATTTTTTACAGAGGAGGGTCAGTCATTTTGGCATGAATCACAGAGGAGAACCCATCACCAGGGCACCCATCACAGATGTGTTTATACAGGGCACCCAACAAAGAGCACCAGTCACTGGGATAACTGTCACAGAAGAATGTCAATAACGGAGGCACCCAACACAGAGAAGGGCTAGTCACTGTAGTATCCATCAAAGACAAGGACCAATCACTGGGACATCCAACACAAAGGATAGTCAGGCACTGAAGTTCCTATCACAGAAGCGGGCCAGTCATGGACTCTAGTTACTGGTATATACCACACAGAGAAAGGATAGTCACAGAGGTACCCACAGAAAATGATGGAATGTCACTAGGGCATCCATTATGGAGGAGGAACATTCATTAGGACATCCTTCAGAAAGGAGGACTAGTCACCTGGGCAAACTTTATAGTGAAGGGTCAGTCACTGGGGCATCAATCAGAGAGGAGACTTAGTCACTAGGGCACCCAAAATGTAGGAGGGCCAGTCATTGGGGCACTTATTATAGAGGACACCCATCACAAAGGAGTAACTGTCAATGATGCAACCATAAGAATGTAGATCCAGTCACTGGGGCACCCATCAGGCAGTCAGGCCAGTCCCCAAGGCATCCCTTAAAGAGAAGTACCAGTCACTGAGAAACCAGATAGCTTGTCACTGTTGTAATGACAACTGAGGAGAGCCAGTCACTGGATCATCCATTACAGAGGAGTGCTACTCTCTGGGGCACCAATTACAGAAGTGGTCAAGTTAGGGGCACAACCATAAGAGTGGAGGGCAATAACTGGGCCACCCATTAAAGAGGAGGCACAGTCATTTAGGCATCTATGACAGAAAAGAGTCATTCGCTGGAAAACCCACCACAGGTTAGACCAGTCACTGGGACACTCATAACATTGAAGCTATAGTCACTGGGTAGCCATCAAGAGGAGTCCTAGTCACAGGGGCAAGTTTTGGAGAGGAGGGTTGGTCAATGAGGCACCTAATACAGAGAAGAGTCAGTCACTAAGGCACACATTACAGTGAAGAGTCAGTCACTGGAACAGCTATCACGGAAGAGGGAATGTCACTGGGGCACACATCACAGCAGAGGGGCTGTCACAGGGAAACCCACAACTGAGAAGGGCCAGTAAATGGGGCATTCCTCACAGAGGATGGGCAGTTACTGAGACACTCACACAGAGCAAGGATGTCACTCTGGCACCGATAGCACAGAAGGGCCAGTCACTGGGACACCCATTATGAAGAATGGAGAGTTACTGGGAAAATCATCTCAAAGGAGGGCCTATAACTATGCACCCCATCACTGAGGAAGGTGAATCACTGAAATACCCATCAGAAAAGTGGTTTCTCACTGAGGTACCCATTGTGGGGGTAACCAGGTTACTGAAGGACTAGTCACCATGGTAACCATTAAGAAGGTACACTCACTGTGGCACAAATAACTGAAAAGGCACAGACACAATGGCATTCATAATGAAGGATGGCTAGTGATTAAGGCACTTATTATTTCAGAGCGATTGCAAATGGGAAGCTAATCACTGGTTCAATGATCTCACAGGAGAAATAATAACTGCTATACCCATTATAAAAGAGGTGTAGCCACTTGGTACCAATCACTGAGGGTCAGTCATCACAGAAAAGGGATAGTCATAGAGGCACCCATCACAAAGGAGGGTCAGTGCCTGGGGTACCCATCACAGAGGAGGGATAATCACTAATGCACCCATAATAGAGGAAGACCTGTCACTGGGGCACCACACATAGATGTGGGCCATTCACCAGGGCACCCCTCACAAAGGACTGTCACTAATACACCCAAAACAGAGAAGGGCGAGTCTCTGTGGCATCCATAACAGATGAGTGCAAGTCACTGAGTCACCAATTATGGAGAAGAGACTTCACAAAGTTTAACCGTTATGGTGGAGGCCCAGTCAATACAGCACTAATCACAGGTGTGACTTAGTACTGAAGCATTAAAAATGGGGGAAATCTAGTCGCTGGGGCACCCATTATAGAGGAGGCCCAGTCACTAGGGCACCAATTCCAAAAGGGGCCTTACACTGGGGCACCTATCACAGAGGAGGACGTGTCACCATGTAACCCAGCATAATGGAGAGTTAGTCACAAGCACATCCATTATGGATAGTGGCTCAACACCTGTGCACAAATTAGAGGACACCCAGTCCCTCAGCCACCTATCACAAAAGAAAAAGTGAGTGGATCAGCTGTTACAAAGGAGGACTATTAATTGTGGCACCCATTTTGAAGGAAGAACAGTCACTGGGGCACCAAACATGAAGGAGACCCAGAAAATGGAGCATCTATTATAAAGGGGGCCCAAACACTGTGATACCCTTCACAATGGAGGACTAGTGACTGAGACACCCATTATGGAGGAGGCTTAGAAACTAGAACACCCATCACAGAGGACAAATCACTGGGGCATCCATCACAGGGGAGATCAGTCACTGGGATACCCATAACAGTGGAGGGCCAGACACGTGGTTACTCATCACAGAGAATGCCTGTCCCTGGGTTATCCATAACATATGAGGGTCAGTCAATGGGACAGCAAAAACAAAGAACCAGTCACTGAGACACCCGTAACAAAGGATGGCCACTTATTGGGTCAAGTGTTGCAGAAGAAGGCCAATAACTGGAGCACCCATCTAAAAGGAGTACCAGTCCCTGCTACACTCGTCAAAGAGGAGAGACAGTCACTTTGGTACCCATCACAAAAGTGCACTAGTCATGGGTGTGAAAGATAATATATGACTCAGTTTCATAAAATGAAAAACAGTCTGTTAACCTGATCTAGAGCACATACTAAATAGCAGACATGAACAAAGACCCATTAGAAAAAAGAGGAACATTGTAACAGCCATATTAGGGAAAGGAAACTTACTCAGAAATGAGGAAATGCAAATACTCCAATAAAAAAGAAATAAGCATTTATTATATTCTTAGTTGGACTAGATGGTTTCTGAAAAAAGATTGAACCTGCAGACCTCTGTAAATGAGGAACTGGGGCAGGGACTTGCGCACTAAGGAATAAATTGCTTGCTGGATGTACCTCCACACCATACACCAGATCTTGCAAGACCGTCATTAAACTCTCACTTCTGCTGCACTCCTGATCTGTGTTCATCCTTTCATTTTGGACCAGTGAGTTCATTTCTCACAATTTGGGGGCTCCTATGGGATAATGTGCA
Source organism: Carlito syrichta (assembly GCF_000164805.1). Lineage (NCBI taxonomy): Eukaryota > Metazoa > Chordata > Mammalia > Primates > Tarsiidae > Carlito > Carlito syrichta. Next base: position 4,714 of record NW_006980845.1, on the reverse strand, counting down.
TCAGTGGGAGGGGAACCCCAGCAGAGAGGAGATGCACCCCATCTCATTTTGGGTGGCCTACTCTGCTTTGGTGTCTCGGCTGCTCTCAGAAATGCAGGAAATTCCGAGAATATTTTGCCAGAGGTAGTGGAAGCGACACACAGGCGAAAAGAAAAGCAGGAACTGCAGTAATCAGGCAACCTCGTATATTAGCCAAGGTAGGAAATCTTGAACTGTAAGTTTTGTCTTATTGGTTGTGGAATTCTTAGAGGTTGAGGGTATATGTAGCTGAGATGTATCATAAATACAAAAAGAGTGCAAAGTCCCTTTGTACAGTTCCTGCCTCCCACAAGATTTGCAAAGGGGATCATATGAAAGAATTCTTCGTGTACAAGTAACTTTGTTGTAATTTTTTCTTCAGTTTTAACTACTATGGTGACATAAAACCTTTTTCATTACTTAGAAAACTGAGTTTTGAAATGAGCCACGATACATTTGCTTAACATCCTAGGATATCAGAGACTGAGTGCCTCAAAACAAGTTACAATTTGTATAAAAAGAAATTAAATACCTGGGGAATCTGATTAATAAAGGCAGACAATCAACCCAGAACAAAAGTAACTGGAATAATTAGCTGCCCTTTACCAAAGAGAAAGAGGGAATTCAGAAAGTTTTTAGACCTAATAGGGTATTGCAAATAGTGGATTTGTTTTTATGCTAGAAAAAAACAAAGATTTATAGTTTAAGGTGTTAGAAGGAGAAATAGATTCTTTCCAATGGACTGCTGAAGAAGTACAAATTATAGAAGGGATAAAATGAACTCTAACCACAATCACAGCTCCTATTTTAGCACTTCCATTTTTAGAAAAGTGCTTTCACTTATTTTTGATTGTGGATCAGAGTGCAGCAATCAGAGTGCTTACACACAGCAAGGTGGAAAGAAGTAACCAATTGTTTTCATGTTCAAATTGTTAAATCCTATGTCTAGGAGTTAGCTGAATGTTTTCAGGTTGTAGAATCCACTGCCTTTTTAGTGGAAGATAGTCAGAAATTGACTTTTAGAGAAGCCCTCATGGTCAGTACCCACACATCAATACAGGCTATCCTAAAACAAAGAGCTGGACATTGGTTAAAAGATCCCAAACTATAAAATATGAGGTTTAGAATAACTTGATACAAACTACAGATTCCTGCCTCAATGTGGTGGACTTCTTAAGCACCAAGAAGAAAAGGATTCAAGAGAAATTGGGTCATAATTGTCCAGATATTGTTAAATACCAAATCAAAAAAAAAAAAAAAGACCAGACGGGAAAAATTCCACTGCATGGTGGAATCAAACTATTCATAACTGAATCCTTCAGAATAATTTAAGGAAAAAGCATAACTGCTATGCTATTGATGGAGATCAGTTGTCTACCTGTGAGAAGGGAAGTTTACCTAACAAATGGTCTCCACAAAACTTATGAACTTTTTGCCTTTAATCAGGCTCTGAAATTGCTTGCAAATAAGAAAGTCACCAAAAGATGTCACAAATAGTAAGGGAAAAGAACTGGTCCATGGAAAATTAGTAAAAGAGGTTATAAAAATGAATTTCTCCCTGCTGAAATTGCAGTAAAACATACCAATAGTTATTGAAAAGGGACTCCTTTAAGGCAGTTTGCAACAGACTGATGAAATAACCAAGCAGACCACCTATAAAGTGAGGCTAAACTCTTGAATCTCACACCTATTCAGTAAATGGTGCTGGAAAAACTGTCTGACCACATGTAGAAGATTGAAACAGGACCCCTACCTATCCCCATGCACAAAGGTTAACTCCAAATGGATCAGAGACCTAAATGTAAAACCTCAAACCATAAGAACCTTAGAAAATGAGAGATATACCCTCATGGAAATTGGAACTGGCCTCCAATTCCTGAATAAAACACAAAACCCACTGGTCATAAGAGAGAGGATAGACAAGTGGGACCTTATTAAACTGACAAGCTTCTGCAAAGCCAAAGAAACCATCAAGAGAGCAGGGAGACAGCCTACAGACTGGGAAAAATATTTGTCAACACCAGGTCAGACAAAGGCTTAACATCTTCGATCTACAAGGAACTCAAACGTGCTGAAAAGAAAAAAAAAAACAACCCCATTATAAAATGGGCAAAAGACATGAACAGACACTTTAAAAAGGAAGACATCCGAGCAACCAACAGACATATGAAGAAATGTTCCACTTCCCTAATAATCACGGAGATGCAAATCAAAACCACACTGAGATACCACCTAACTCCAGTCAGAACGGCAATTATCAACACCTCAAAAAAAGAACAGCTGCTGGAGAGGGTGTGGAGAAAAGGGAACACTTCTACACTGTTGGTGGGAGTGTAAACTAGTGCAACCTCTGTGGAAAGCAGTGTGGCGATTCCTAAAATCTCTAAATATCTACCTCCCACATGACCCCGCAATCCCCCTAATGGAAATATATCCGGAAGAACACAAATCACTCTACAAAAAAGACACCTGCACACGTATGTTTATCGCAGCATTGCTCACAATAGCAAGAACCTGGAAGCAACCACGCTGCCCATCAAAAGAGGATTGGATTAGAAAAATGTGGTACATATACACGATGGAATACTATGCAGCCATAAAAAAAGAACAAAATCATGAATTTCGCAGCAACCTGGATGGAACTAGAGTCTATAATACTGAGTGACCTCTCACAAAAACAAAGATCTGAGTATCACATGTTCTCACTCATACAATGGACCTTGAACACCCAATCTAATACTATAAGAAAATGACTGACAGTAGTGGGAAACTATGGGGGAGGAGGGAGATGGGATTAACGAGCAAATATCTGTCTGGGGATGGGGAAGCACCTCTAATCAATAGGGTGCGTGAATGAAACCTGTTGGTATACCTAACCCTTAACTGTACCCCACAATAACATAATAAAAAAAAATATTTATTATGAAAAAAAAAGAACCAAACTCTTTAAAAACATTTCACCAGGCTTGACGCTGTGGCTGAATCTTGTAATCCTAGTACTTTGGGAGGCCAAGATGAGGGGATTGCCTGAGCCCGTGGCTTTGAGAACAGCCTGGGCTAATTGGTGAGACCTCATCTCTACAATAAATCAAAAAATTAGATGGACATGTTGTGCGCACCTGTAGTTCTGCCTAAGTGAAAGACTGAGGTGGAAGGATAACCTGAGTTCAGCAAGTCGATGCTGGGATGGTCATGAATGCGCTACTGCACTCCAACCTTAGTGATGGAAAGAGACTCCAACTCAAAAACAAAAACAACATAAGAAACAAATACATTTGACCAAATAGGTGCTAGAAACAAAGTTGCCATGGACAAAGTTCCTCCATTTAGCTCTTTTCAGAATCAGGACAGCTCCTTGAAAGCATCTGTACTTGTCACCCTATTAGTTTCTATACAGGTAACCATATTTAGGTAGAGCAACAGACTTGCCAACTATATAGGTGGAAGACAAGTTCCTGAGAGAGTATATACTGGCTGTCTCCTCCACCATATCTTCTCTAAGGTTAAAATGGTTTCTTGCTCCTTCTCTCAAGTTTGTCATTTATCACTTCAAGACTTGAAGAGAAGACAAGCTTCAACCAAAGGAAGAAGGTCCCTATGAAGTGCTACTGACCAGTAAGACTGCCGTCTGAATGGCAGTGAAAGGATGAACTCATTAAACTACACTCAAAAATCACCTAAGAACTCCAAGGAGTATAATGAAAGGTGGAAATTGTCTCAAATAGTTGACCAACATTCTAAAGTAAGATTAAGTAGTACCCAACTATGAAGGGAATAATCATATTATTTATGTGGAATCTCCCAACTGGTGATGGAGAGACATGGGTAAATTTAATGAATACATACAAATGTCTAGGGATTTGTGGGTCTCCTGTCAAGTTTCTTATTAATGTAACTAAGGGTTCATGCATGTCAAACATTATCCTGTAGAAATAGAAATAACAAAAGACTGCTTTCCCACAAGGATAAATATCTGTGCCATGATCTCAATCCAGGTCACCACCTCTATCCATGTATAATTTCGTATAATATTTGGTAAATCACAAAACACGAGGTTAGACTCCTGGGCCATCAAGAGGTAATACGGGCAAATAGACTCTGAGGCATAAGTTGCACGTCTCAAAAGGGGTCCCATCAAAGAACTGTTGAAATTTACATAGGAATCCTGTCTTTCTGATTATAAAGAGTCTGCAACTTCTGGATAGCAGTGCTGAAGTAGCCCCATGCATGTATGGGCTGGGTACTAATATTTAAAGGACAGTTTGGGTGGGAAAATTTGCCCTCAGGCTAGTTGAAAATAAGAAATCAACCAATCCAGTATCAACTGACGTTCTTATAATCAAGTATAGCCCCCAGCAATGATCCCAGGAGCAGACTATCTCGAAGTCAAGGATCTTAGGCAAACTCTAGAAATTAAAACAGGTTATGAAGACACAAATGCCTGTGTAGAATGTATTAAATATTCAGTGCTTGCTTAATATAAGAGTAATTATTATGCATATGCTGCAGGATGACCATGGCACAGGTAGTAATGTTTCCCATTGGCTAAGACACAGACAGCAGTGGTATAAATTACATGATGGCTCCATACCCAGACAGGGATACCTGGAGAAACGAGACTTGTAAAAGACTGTCCCTGATTTTCCCTGCATTACGGATATCCGATCTGAGGGCCAGTCTCCTCTTTCTCAATTGA
>NW_006980844.1:0-2490 GCF_000164805.1 Carlito syrichta | reverse complement strand
TTCATGGTGGCTATAGGTATGCTGGGGTGAGGTTTTAAGAGTTTAGTCTCACATTCTTAGGTGAACCCCGTGGCTATTTTGTCATCCAGGCTGTTGTCAACTGCTTTAAAGGCTCCTTTCCAATGACTATTGATATGTTTTATGACAATTTCAGAAGGGAGAAATTAATTTTTGGAACCTTTTTTTTAAATTTTCCACGAACTGATTCCTTTTCCTTACTTTTGTGAGAGCATTTTGGTGACTGTATTATTTGCAAGCAATTTCAGAGCCTGATTAAGGGCCAAAGGTTCATAAGTTTGTGCAGAACATTTGTTAGGTAACCACTTCTCACAGGTAGACAACTGATCTCCCTCAATAACATAGCTGTTATGTTTTTTTCTTCAATTATTATGGATGACTCATTTATAAATAGTTTAATAATGGTATGCAGTGGCATTTTCCACAAGTCTGGACCTTTTTTTTTGGTTTGGTATTTAACAATATCCAGACATTATGACCTAATTTCTCTTGAATCCTTTTCTCCTTGATGCCTAAAAAGCACGCTACCTTGAGGCAGGGATCTGTAGTTTGCATTGAATTATTCTTTTCCAATAAAATAACCTCATAGTTCATAATTTGGGAATATTTCAGTAAATGCCCGGCTCTTTGTTTTAGGATAACCCAGACTGATGTGAGGGTAATGACCATGAAGATTTCTCTGAAATCCAATTTCTGACTATCTTCTACTAGAAATGCAGTGGTTGTTACAGCCTGAACACATTCAGACTAACCCCTAGACATACGATTTAATAATTTGAACATTAAAGCAACTGGTTTCTTCTTTCCACCCTGCTTTATGTAAGCACTCCTATTGCTGCACTCTGATCAACAGTCTCAAACAAGTGAAAGCTCTTTTCTAAAAATGGGAGTGCTAAAATAGAAGCTGTGATTGTGGTTAGAGTTTTTTTTAGCCCTTCTAGAACTGGCATTTCTTCAGCAGTCCATTGGAGAGGATTCAGATCTCCCTTTATCACCTTAAAGTATTAATCTTTTGTTGTCCAAGCATAAGAGTCAATCCATAATTTGCAATAGCCTATTAGGTCTAGAAACTTTCTGAATTCCCTCTCTCACTTTGGTAAAGGGTAAAAAATTATTTCAATTACTTTTTTTCTGATTGATATTTTGCGTACCTTCATTAATCAGAGTCACCAGATATTTAAATTTTTTTATACATATTGTAACTTGTTTTGAGGTACTTTCAACCTCTAATATCCTGGAAAGTTAAGCAAATATACTGTGACCTCTTTCAAAGTTCCGTTTTCTAAGTAATGATAAACATTTCAAGGCACACCAGCAGTTAGAAATGGAGAAAAAGTTACTGCAAACTTAATGGTACACTATGATTTCTTTCATATATTCCTATTTTTTTTAAGCCTTATCCTGATTTCCATATACCATTGATGACAAGTCTGACCTCACTCTTTTGTGTGTATTTCTCCCTTTTTTTAATAACCAGTGATTTTATGACACAATTTTATTACATAAAATCTTTTCATATACAGAATTTTTTTCTTTATAACTTTCCCTACTAAAAGTACACCTTCACATCCATAACTTTCCTTACATTTTTCTTTCTTGGAGTCTCACTCTATTGCCCAGACTGGAGTGCAGTGGCTGCTCCCAGCCACCGCAGCTTCGACCTGCTGGGCTCCGGCTATCCTTCCGCCTCAGCCTTCCAAGAAGCGGGATTTACAGGCATGCGCTACCACGTCTGGCTGATTTTTTTGATTTATTGTAGAGATGAGGTCTCACTGCCCAGGCGGGTCTTGAACCCGCGGGCTCAGGCAATCCACTCACCTCAGCCTCACAAAGGCGCGGGATTACAGGCTGAGCCACCAAGACCGGCTTTTCTTTCTTTTTTCCTCTTCTTTACTCCAACCCATTTTAAAAACATTTTTTGTGCCTCTTTAATTAATTCTTCTATTGATTTCTCATTCTACTCTTCGTTTCTGCAACTTTTTGACAACATCAGGTCAGTTTGGGGTAATAAAACTAACATTTAGAAGACCCTGTCTGACTGGGTCCTCTGAGTCTAGTCTCCAAGTCTCTTTAGGAAGACAGTTGGAGTTTCTATTTACTCTTGTTCAGCCTTAAAAACTTTAGATGCATTGTGAGACCTTGGGGCTGATTTCCTGATTCCCTTACTTATCAACTCTCTGTGCATTTTAATTTCATTGTCTTGATTATTACTGCCCCACCCAGGATCTACATATAGGTTCTTTTGCTCAGGTGGCTGAACCCCCAATCCTGTTTCCATATGGACATTGCAGCCCTCCTGATCATTCCTCTTTTTCTTGGTATAAGGATTACCCCCCTCCAAGACCTCAACATTCCCCCAATGGACTATCTGAGGGAATATTCGAGAATTTTTATCTCTTCCATTCTCGGGTTCCCAAGACCTAGAATTTTTAATCCCCATTTTTGACTAACTTGAATACTCAACTTCACTTA
>NW_006980843.1:0-2914 GCF_000164805.1 Carlito syrichta | reverse complement strand
TACCAGCCACCGCAGCCTCGAACTGCTGGGCTCTGGTGATCCTTCCGCCTCAGCCTTCCAAGTAGCTGGAACTACTGGTGTGCGTTACCATGCCCAGCTGATTTTTTTATTTATTGTAGAGATGAGGTCTTGCCAAGTTGCCCAGGCGGGTCTCGAACCCTCAGGCTCAGGCAATCCACTCACCTCAGCCTCCCAAAGGCGCGGGATTACAGCCTGAGCCACTGAGCCCAGTTTTTTAAATTTTTTAGTAAATATACTTTAGAATTATTGTTTTCTTACTGCCATGCTTTCTTTTAAATTTTGATTAGCTAAGTACCTTTTGCAATACAAGATACTAACTTTCACAAAATGACCAACAGTGTTTCATGGAGAAGAAAAATTGCAATGAAGAAAGTCTGGGTACCATGTTTGCACTCTTCTACAGGAGTTAACTACCAAAAGAATCTTAAAGCAATATCCAGCTAATACCACCTTTTCATGATTAGGACAAAGGGTTTCACCAAGTGAAGGTCAAAAATCTCTGATAAACCGGGCTCGGTGACAGCCTGTAATCCTGTGCCTTTGGGAGGCTGAGGTGGGTGGATTGGCATACCCCGCGAGTGGCGAAGACTTCTGATCAGCGGGACCTCTGCTCTACAATAAATCAAAAAATCAGCCGGGCGTGGTAGTACGCGCCTGTAATTCCGGCTACTTGGAAGGCTGAGGCGGAAAGATCACCGGAGCCCAGCAGGTCGAGGCTGCGGTGGCCAGGAGCAGCCACTGCACTCCAGTCTGGGCAACAGAGTGATACTCCAACTCAAAAAACAAAACAAAAACAAAAATCTCTGATGAAATATAGACTGCAAGTCTCAGCAGCAAAAGACACTCACAAATAGGATTGCCACGTGTGTGTTTTTATGTCACTTGGTGTGACCCTTTTCTCTTTCACTTGGACATGAAACTGGTATTTTAGATTTTTAAGACATTTTTGGTAGAGTCAATAGTTAACCAAAAATATAAATTTTCTAAGCCTATCATTTTAATGAATGCATTTGATTTTTGGTATGTACATAGACATATTTGTGCATTTTGTAAAACTGGTAGCCAATTAAACACTTCTTAGTGAAAAACCTAGAGCATCAAAAAAAGTTTCCAAAAGTTTAAAAAAAAGGAAAAATGAAATTTGGGTCATTAGACTTTAATAGCTTTAAATATCTTGGGACACTGAAGCAACTACCATTTGGAGAAAATGATTTAGCTAGCTGAGAAAGCTATCCAGGAACAGCTAAATACTTAGAAATGTTTTACAGCTTTGGTCTGTGTGTTTAATGACCATCTCTGGACAGATGATCAGCCTTGATATTGGAATTGCTCTGCATCATATAGCGCATACCCTAGAAAAGCAGGCAAATTCTTTTAGTGTTCTTACCAAATATGAAAATATTTAACAATGTGCCCAATCATTTTCTCATTTGTGCACATATTCAAAATAAAGGAAGTCACAGAACCTCAAGTTCAATTAAATCAATAAATGTGATTCGAAATCTCTGAAATGCCAATTTTAACTTTTATTTGTGATACATGAAGTCTTTTCAAAACATACTGTGTTGGTTCCGCAAATATCAGATATCTGGTGTGTCTTTGGGAGCAAAACCCTAGTTGGAAAACTCTGTCCTCCCTTTTCTTTTGTACTGTCAGCACGCTGATTTGCAGGAAATGTTGAAATACCGTGACTTTCTGTAAGTCTCTGTGTCTCATTGAAAATTATTTAACTTTATTTTGTGCCATATACCACAACCTCAGTGCAATATTTTCCTAGAGATTACAAAGGGCAATGGGAATCATCTAGAGGATGTTCTACACTTAGGACCACACTTTCCCTGAAGGCACCGTAGCATTCGTCATTGTCTGTTCAAAAGCTGGAAGCCCAGTCTATTACTGGTATTTCTTGGAATCCCTGAAGAAAACTAGCATATTTATGAATCTTTTCTGGTCATGATAGTTAATTTTTTTCCTTCACCATTCCTTCCACTCTCATGATCCACTTTTCTTCCTTTTTATAGTTTAAGTCTTTTCCTTTCATAAATAACTTTCCAAGGATGTTCTGCTTGCCTGGACTGTTTTAGTTTAAGACTGGGTATGGGGAAGGGGCGGCAGGGCAAAAAAAAAAAAAAAGACTGGGTACATGTTTCTTTTTAATTCAGAGTGTGGTTAAGACAAAGCTATAACATTTCATAACACATTATTAAAATACTGGGAAGTGAAAGATATAATGCATAAAAACAATTTTTTAAAATTTATTCTTGTATACAATTGCAAGATGCCTTACATGAAATCTAGCCCTGATAAGTTTTTCTGTGACTTATACTCACATTACAAATTTCAGACTACAGTCACAAAGGGAATGCCTTTGAACTTGGTTCCTAGACTAATTAAAAGTGTTTAATAACTTGTATTTTAAGACTTGTCTTCCAGCATATATACAAATGACTTGTGCCAAAGTAGGAAACTTTTAAAAACTTATATTTGTATACAACATCTAAATATATGAAAAAATAACCAAGACCCGTACTAATCTTGAGTTGTTGTAAGATCTGTGGTAACAGGACTTTGTTGTTCTCTCATGTCATGACAGATTATTTCTGGGACAGGGGTTAAGGTAAATCTTTAAACTATGTCAGTGGAGAGATTCATTACCCTGTGTTCTGAGGATTGGTATCCCGAAGCTTCTGTGGGGAACAGGATAAACTGGACCTGAAGGAAAACTAGGAATAGAAACACTCTAGTAATGATAGCAGATTTGTGGAGCCCTCCATCTTCCCTGGATTACATCTAACTTTCAGACCTAGCAGCAAGTGATAAGAAGAACCAGAAATTGCTCCTTGGAGAGATTTAGAACAGTGCTTTCTCTCTTCCTCATTCATTCTGGGTAATC
>NW_006980842.1:0-740 GCF_000164805.1 Carlito syrichta | reverse complement strand
TGAACACTTGAAATGTGGCTAGTATGACTGAGAAAGTGAATGCTAATTTCATTTGATTAGTCACATGTGGCGAGTAGAATCTTAAAAAAGAGGAGGTCATAGGACAGTGTTTTTGACAGGAAACAGACTGCAATCCAACAGGGTTTGACTAAAGATAAAAACACAATATATTGTGTTTTCATAGCATATGTAAAAGCAAAATGTATGGCAAACATAGCAAAAAGAATAGAAGAGAATAATTGAAACTGTTGTCTTTTACCCTACCAGAAAGGTTGTATAAAAGATAGTCTTTCAGTCGGGCTTGGTGGCTCAGCCTGTAATCCCGCACCTTTGGGAGGCTGAGGTGAGTGGATTGCCTGAGCCCGGGTGTTCAAGACCCGCCTTGGCAGCAAGACCTCATCTCTACAGTAAATCAAAAAATCAGCCAGGCATGGTAGCGCATGCCTGTAATTCCAGTTACTTGGAAGGCTGAGGCGGAAGGATTGCCGGAGCCCAGCAGGTCGAGGTTGCGGTGGCCAGGAGAGGCCACTGTACTCCAGTCTGGGCGACAGAGTGAGACTCCAACTCAAAAAAAAAAAAAAGATAGTCTTTCAACAAATGTTGCAGGAAGAATCAGATGTCAGATGTCCATAGCCAATACAATTAACCTTTTATATACCTCACACCTTGTATAAAATTAACTCAAAATGGGCCATATTTCTAAATATAAAATGTAAACCTATAAAATGCCTATAAGAAGA
>NW_006980841.1:0-532 GCF_000164805.1 Carlito syrichta | reverse complement strand
AGCCCAGATCACCTGTTTGGATGGGTGTGGAGACAGGGTCTCCCTATGTGGCCTGGCCTGGCCTTGAGCTCCTGGGCTCCAGCCATTCTCCAGCATCGGCCTCCCAGAGCCCTGGGATTCCAGGCCTGGACCTCCATGGTTGGCCTTCTGGTTTATTTTCGATGAAGGACCAAGGCCGACCTTGGGGGCTCAACCTCATCATCCCAGCACTTGGTAGGTTGAGACCAGTGCCCGACCCCAGCCTACATGTCCGAAACATGCCCAGGCAATTCGGTGAGACTTCATCTCTACTCTCCTTCTCAAATGAGCTGGGCATGGGGGCACATGACTTTTGTTCTGGCTCCCCGAAAGGATGGGGGGAAAGGCTAGCTGGAGCCTGGTGGGCTGAGGCTGTGGTTGCCGGGAGCAAGCCACTGCCCTCCACACTGGGTGACAGAGTGAGATTCTGACTCAAGAAAAGTAAAGAAAAGAAGAGCATGCATTTCTGTATGGAGCAGGGATCATCGTGAACAGACAGAGATCATTTGGGAAG
>NW_006980840.1:0-6988 GCF_000164805.1 Carlito syrichta | reverse complement strand
ATTTAAAAAGTGCTGCAACTCTGATGTGCTTGGAGACATAAAAAATGCTATTCTGTGGAGAGACATGGATACTGGTGATTATATGTCAAAAAGTGAGTGAGAAGAATGCATTCTGAATGTAAAAGAATTTCTGGAATAGCTTAAACCAACATATTTTGCTTATATTTTGTTTTTATGTCTATATCAGGGTGATAGATAAACTCATGTCTAATTAAATCTACAATGTTTTCTTTCAATAAGAATAAAGTAAGAATTCTAAAAAATGAATCCATTTCAGTCAGCCATGGTAGCTCACTCCTGTAACCCCAGCACTTTGGGAGGCCAAGGCAGGAGGATTACTTGAGGCCAGGAGCTCAAGATCAGCCTAGGCAGCATAGTGAGACCTTGTTTCTACAAAAGAAAAATAAAATAAATTAGTCAGGCATGGTAGTGCACACCTGTAGTCCCAGCTACTTGGGAGGCTGAGGTGGGAGGATTGCTTTAGCCCAGGAGGTTGAGGCTGTGGTGTGCCATGATCATGCCACTGCACTCCAGCCTAGGTTACAGTGAGATTCCAGCCCCTCACCCCCTCAAAAAGTGAATCAATTTAATTAGCAGGTCTCTTTTTCTTAATGGTTTCCAAAATAATGGCAAATCTTATTATTGAAAAATTTAAAAAATTTAAATCTCAATGTAATTCTTTTTGGTAGGTGGTATTTACCCCCCTTTTCAACTCTCCATGGGGTCTGGGTGTGGTGGCTCAGCCTGAATCCCAGCACTTTGGGAGACTGAGACGAGTGGATTGTCTGAGCCTGCGAGTTTGAGACCAGCCCAGGCAACTTGGCAAGACCTTGTCTCCACAATAAATCAAAAGTTAGTCAGGTGTGGAAGTGCATACCTGTAGTTCCTGCTACTTGGAAGTCTGAGGTGGAAGAATCATCAGAGCTCAGCAGGTTGACATTGGGGTGGCTGTGAGCATGTGTGCCACTGCACTCTAGCCTGGGCAACAGAGTGAGACTGCAACTCAAATAAAAAAAAAAAACTTTCCTTGGGCTGATGTAGGATGACTGTAAAATATTGCCCTTTAATTCAGTGGTCAATTGTTTTCTTTGCCAGTTTATTTTGTAAAATTTAACTTGTATGATTGAAGTGCATCCGTATATAACTCCTTGCTATAAAAAATGCATTGAGAATATCTACCAAAGGAATTCAGACGTATAATAATGAAAGATGAACATTGCCTGTGAAACTGATGGCAGAACCACTTTTGCTAAACTATTAGATGCCCCAGAGTACACGAAAACATACCCCTAAGAGTATTTGCCAGACTGAGCAAGTTGTTTTACAAATGTGGTTACATTTTCATATGTGTATTAAGTGTACTGATGCATGTTATGGAATATCAATCTCATCAAAACTTTTTATTTTCTTACACTAAATGAGACAGGGAAATATAATGAGGTTAATTTGGAAATTTTGTAAGGAATGTGAAGGTGGTTTAGCATATCACTGATTTTGTGATATGTTTGCCAACTATTTAGAAAGAGTCTCTAATTTATCTCATTATGCATAAGAACTAGAAATGTGGGATTTTCCCAATGAATTGATAATTAAAGAAAATAAATTCAATGCATTTGTGTTTAAATGAATCCAGGATTTCTATTTCAAGTTAATATTGCTGTTCAGCTGCCGGGCTCGGTGGCTCAGCCTGTAATCCCACGCCTTTGGGAGGCTGAGGTGAGTGGATTTCCTGAGCCCGCAGGTTCGAGACCCGCCTGGGTAGCGAGACCTCATCTCTACAATAAAGTCAAAAAATCAGCCGTGCGTGGTAGCGCATGCCTGTAATTCCAGCTACTTGGAAGGCTGAGGTGGAAGGATCGCCAGAGCCCAGCAGGCCGAGTCTGTGGTGGCCAGGAGCAGCTACTGTACTCCAGTCTGGGTGACCAAGTGAGACTCCAACTCAAAAATTAAAAAAAAAAAATTGCTGTTCAGCTAAAAATAATAGGTGTTTTTTTATTTTTGTGTTGCATCCGTGATAAGAAAACATTACAGTCACAGCAATCAATAACTTAGAAAAACATTTATAATCTTAAAGTTATACTTTATATGTAAAGTTATCTCAGTTTAAGAAGTCTCCAGGTTACATGCAAGATAATTGCTGATTCTGATTGATGTGTTTATATTTAGGCAGCTTGATTGGCTATTGGTTTTCATTTACTAGTCAAGAGTCTCTAGCTGAATGTGAGTGGCATGGGATACTACTGAAGTTACATCTTCACATCTTCATCTCTGGGGTAGTCGGTCTCAGTTAAATTCATCCAAGAAGAAAAGGAGATCACAGATGCATTGCCTCATGTGGCCTTGCTTCTTTTACAGTTAGGTAACCTTATTAATATCATAACTTCCTTTATTTGTACTAATATATTCCAAATCAGAATTCATTTGCAATGCCTTGTGTCAGAGCTTGCATTAAGCTGAGTTTCCCATTATCGATTTTCAAGGATGTTTCTAATTTGGTGTACTTTTCATTAATATCACACCTTATTTTCCCAATAATCTAAGGGAGTCTTGCTAAGGTGCGTCAGCATCTCTTATTTTTTGTAGTTAATTTTAAGCATTTTTGTTAAACTTTTCATTTTGATATAGTTCAAACAAAAAGGTTGCAAAAATAGTGCAAAGCATTCCTATGTCCCCTTTACTCAACTTTCCCAAATGTTAACCTTATACATAACCACTGTAATAGTGATCAATTCAGGGTATTAGCACGGGTACAACACTGTTGACTCTTCTACTCACCAAATTCCAATCTCACTAGCAGTTATACTAATGTCTGTTTTTTTGTGTGCTGAGATCCAATCCAGAGTCTCTATATATCGTTCTCTCTCCTTTCCTTAGTTTGCTTTATTCTGGAAAGGCAGTTCCTTTGTCTTTTTTGTCTGTCAAGATCTCCACATTTAATCAGTTATTTTGAAGAATGTCCCTCAACTGGGTTGTTTGATGTTTCCTCATGCTTAAATTCAGGTTATGTGTTTTTGGCAAGAATGTTACACAAGTGATGTGCCCATCTCAGTGCATCACATGAGATGACTCATGGTGTGGTGCTCAGCTTGCTTGTTTTCACCTTTCTGTTATTCACATGTGATACCCCATTGCTTAGAATGCCAGCTTTTTGCCTTTGTGCAAAAAATGTATTCTTCTTCAAGATCTATCTTTTTTGTAGTTTTCCCTATGTGCTCAGTTAATTTGATCTCTCACTTCTGTGCCTTTCTTTTCCCCTAGTACTTGCTACAACCTTGACTTGCTTCTGGCTGGAAGGCCTAGTAAGTTGTCGTGTATTGTGATTCGTACCCACTGTTGATCCCAGGGGACCTCTTTATTTTGTCCACACATGCTTTCAATGATCACCATGGATTAAGTAGTATCAATATTTGGCAATTAATTATTCTTCTATTTATTGAAAGTTAATTTTATCTTCTAATTAGATAGTGTCTTCCTTGCAAGCATGGGCTGTCTTTATACATTTAGTTTTTTTATTTTTTTCATTACTTGAAGAGTAAAACATATTATATTGTTAATGGTATGTTGATTTGGCTGTTCTAATATAGACGATTAATCTTTATATTTTCAATAATTTTTTTTTTTTTGAGTTAGAGTCTTACTCTGTCACCCAGACTGGAGTGCAGTGGCCACTGCCGGCCACTGCAGCCTCGACCTGCTGGGCTTCGGCGATCCTTCCACCTCAGCCTTCCCGTAGCTGGAACTACAGGCATGCGCTACCATGCCTGGGTAATTTTTTGATTTATTGTAGAGATGAGGTCTCGCCAAGTTGCCCAGGCAGGTCTCGAACCCGCGGACTCAGCCAATCGACTTACCTCAGCCTCCCAAAGCATGGGATTATAGGCTGAGCCACCGAGTCCAGCATATTTTCAATAATTTAAGGTGAAGAGGAGGAGAGAAGATTGGGTTCAACTGCATGTGGGAAATAATTTAAAAGTTATTTTTAGAAAAAATTGTACTTAGTTTTCTTGTGTTCGTATTCTTTCTTTCCCTGGCATCACTGTTAAAAGTAGTTGGTGGAGAAATGAAAAAGTTTTAAAAAAATGACCATAATTAATAACCTCAAACCTCACAGATCACTTTTTCAGAAAAAGAACAATTGCAATACAGAGATACAGTATTAGTTTCTAGTTCAATATCAATTGTATGCAGTAAATGATAATAGGGATAAGAGTAACTTTCTTGAATGGAAACTTTCTTTACAGCCTTAATGACTGTGTCATTGAATAATTTTAAGTTGCAATACTATTTTTTCCCCTGAGATCCGATTAACTTAAAGAGTCCTCATTCTGTTCTGATGGTGTGCCTGTGATTGCAAGTAGAATAGTGGCAAAGGAGTCATGTATCTCCTTTTCAGAGACCCCCAGCTTAATAGAAGAAAGAGACAAGGCCTGAACTGGGCTTCTGGTTGGGTAGGTGTGTCGCCTCCCCACCCCTTCCCCGGTAGGCTGTGAATTCTGACAAGTGGGATAGACTTTCTCAGGCATGGAGACTTCGGCTGTACTGTAGCCATCAGGCATCGTGAGCTAACATATTTTAGAAACATACTCGGCTTCCTTTTAAAAAGAGAACTTTTATGTTTTCTCACCATGTCATGTATAATGCAACATGAATAAAGCCCTTCCTGAGTTTTCCATTTGTGGGAAAACTAATGTTACTGCAGATTAGTGCCAGGGCAGAGAAATGACTCTATGATCTCTGGCATGGTAATAGTGTGCTTCACAAGGGGACTAGCATCATTAAGAGTGAGTTGTTATTTTTCTGCAGATGCTTTCTGCATCCATTATTCATATATTAAATCAGAAGGAATTGGAAAGTGCTTTCTAGGGATTTAGGAATATAATTCATAGCTCCCAGTCTTCACCTTTGCTTGAAATATCACGTGTGTTTTTATAGATTTATGCACAAGCACACACGCAATTTCACACCTTTTCTTTCTTCATAGAATACCCTCTCTAGCTTTTCTTGTGTCAAATACCTCTTTATTTCTAAGACCTGCTGCTAGCAGGTATACCCTCCTTGATGCAAACTCCTTGATTGTTATCACCGGATTGTTGCTTCCCTTTGTATTCTCAGAGCAGTTTTATTTGTTGACCGATAATCTCTTTCCATCTTTATAATTCACAGCTGGGTGTTTGCTTCTCATTGACCGTTCAGTTTTTCAATTTTGTATTCCATCATCTCACAGGATGATGACCTGTATTGAGTACGCAGCAACTGTTAAATGAAGAAGTGCATAGGACACATAGCACCTGTATTACTTAAGCACCTTGTCTTTTTAAAAAAAGTGTTCAAGATGACTTAAAAGCAAAAAAAAAAAGAGAAGAAAATTGGAAGAAAAAGGGAGGGGGATGGGCAATAAAATGGTGTGAGGAATGAGCTAGTTCACACTATGAATCTTTGAGTGAGTATGCAGTGTGAAGAAGAGTGCATTTGCATGGACAGGAAGCCTACATGTGGAGCTTTTATAATACACATTTAAAAAATCTATCCTGTTTGATGGTTGGATCTTTTTAATTTTATTTTGACCTTGGAAAGATTTCTTATTTTTCCAAGTTGTACATTTTGCGGCAGTATATCATGTCTGAAGTATTTCTTTGAGGAGTGCTCATTGGTCCTGAGACTCAAATGTAGTCAGTATGTGGTAAGATGAGGCAGTCTCAGTCCCACTGCTATGAAAATAGGAATCTGTCCTTGGCTGCATGTGGTGCCCTTTATCTCCTGTAGATGCATGTTCTGATTCCTGTTACCTGTTATTTTTTGGAAAGCACCAAGCTATGGAGTAGGAAAGTGAGAAAGCTAACTTGAAATAATGACTTTTTTCTTGGACTAAATATGTTTTAAATTAAATTAGCTAAAAAGTACCTATGAATTATAACTTGCTCTCCAAGTGACTTGTTAGCTAAAGTTAAATAAATGGACATAATAAAATTGTATTATTCTCCTGCTCTCAGCATTACATTTATGCAAATCTAAGAAGAGGTTTTTCTTGGTTGTTCTTAATATATAACTCTGCCTGAGCGTTAGTCTCATACTGAGACTAAAATAGAGAATAAAGCTGTGTTGTTGCCTTAATTAATTGATAAGATAAAGAGGCTTTATTATTCTGGATAATTTATTTCAGACAACAAAGTGGTTAGTCACTTACTGTCAGCTTTACAAAGGAGGCAGGCCAAGAAGTCAGCCCATTTCTCTTGGTCTGCCAGTCCTTAGAGTCGTACGTTCCAGGGATTTGCTAATCACCAGCTGGCAACTGATTTACAAGGCGGGAAATGACAGGACTTTGGAATGGTGGCCACTGACTAACAAGCAAGATGGAATGTGTACTGACTTCATGCCTTGTCTACTAGTTTTCAGATCTTGCTTCCAGGGGAAAGAGGCCTTGATGGTGGCAAAGAGCCCATGTGCTACCTTTGGTATGTTTGCCAGATGTCTTCAGCATTGTTCTTGACTCTCACTTTTGGTTTGGCAATTGAGAACTGTTAACTAGAATATACTACTCCAGTTAAATATGTCTGTCTCCATGTCTGTCCATTTGTTTGCCTGCCTGTCCATCTGTCATCCACCTATCTATCCATCCTTCCAACTAACCAACCAACTGACCGACCGACTGACTGACCAGTCAACCAACCCTTCAACTTGTACTGGATTTAAGCTACCAATGAATGGGCTGGAATTAACCTCTGAAAGCAATGTGTACAATTGGGGCCAGCAAACTTTTTTCTCTAAAGGAGTGGATAGTAAATACTTGCAGATCATACTATCTTTGTTGCAGCTACTCAGCTCTGCCATTGTAGTGTGGAAGCAGTCACAGGCACTGTAAATGAATGCTGTGGCTGTGATTTAGTGAAGTGCTGTTTACAAAGTCATGGACTTGCCAGCTGCAGTTTGCCTATGCCTGGTTGAGACAGTGGAAGTGTCTGACTCAAAGCAGTTTGGGTGCAATACAAAA
>NW_006980839.1:0-579 GCF_000164805.1 Carlito syrichta | reverse complement strand
TTCTTTATTGTAGGGATGAGGTCTCACTGCCCAGGCGGGTCTCGAACCCGCGGGCTCAGGCAATCCACTTACCTCAGCCTCCCAAAAGCGTGGGATTACAGGCTGAGCCACTGGCTGAAATGGTTATTTTTAACAGCTTTATAATTGCTTTTTCAGGACAGAATTTGTTAATCTCCTTTCTACATCATAGTGAAAATAGGGTTAATTTTGAATAGGGATTGCTTTAAAGAAATAGACGCTTGGGTTATATAAGTAGGGGAGGAAGGAAGGTTAAAAAAATGAAAGGAAATAAACAAATTAGTAAATAATTTTTTAAACATGCATATATATGTGTATATGTATATATATATATATATATATATATATATATATATATATATGAAAGGATAGAGCCCTTGTTTTTGCCTTCAAGTATCACTCCCTAAAGAGCATTATTAAGTATTTGCTATATATCCTTCCAAGAATTTTCAATTAATATAAAGGCATATCCTGCGGCCTCTATGGGGCCTAACAACCAACTGCCTGGCCTGCCCTATCACCACCAGTGCCTACGTGCCCTGCCCAGTGACCCAAAGAATG
>NW_006980838.1:0-780 GCF_000164805.1 Carlito syrichta | reverse complement strand
TACTTTCACCCCCATCCTTATAATAATTTGGTATGGTTTGACCTCTAATTCTTATGAATTTGAAACATGCAAGATGCCTATTTTTTTATTTTCCTTTTCCTTTTCCTGATAGCTAACAAGGCTGAATGTCTGGATCCATGTGCCTATCATTCAATGGCCAT
The DNA here is from genome assembly GCF_000164805.1 of Carlito syrichta. Taxonomy (NCBI): domain Eukaryota; kingdom Metazoa; phylum Chordata; class Mammalia; order Primates; family Tarsiidae; genus Carlito; species Carlito syrichta. The sequence goes on along the minus strand of NW_006980838.1, from coordinate 619 downwards.
GAAGCATAGGACAGCAAACAGAGGCAGAGCCTTGAGGTTAAAGAATAATGAAGGAGGCTGGGTCATGGCCTGATTCTAATGCTGATTCCCTAGGCTGGGAAAAACAAAGAAGAAACAACAACAACAACAACAAAACACATATTGCTCCTAAGAGATGAGGTATTTTCTGTTGTCGGTGGGAGGTCAAATGAAGCTGTTCCAGAGTACATACCCTGCAGAGGACCCAGTTATTCCCAGAAGAAACAGACTTGGGCCTGGATTGGAAGTCTAGAGAATGAGACCATCAAGATTAGTAAGAAAAGAATTCCTGACAAAGGCCAGGGGCTGTGAAGCCAAGATTTCTCTCTTCTCCCCAAGGAATGAAAAGTGTAAAGGCGAGTGGCCAAAGAGACATGTCTCATGGCCAAATGTCTTAGACTGCTCTCACAGCAGGGAAAATTCAGTAAATGTTAGATTTGTATGGATTTATGAATGGTCTCAAATCCACACCTACATAGCAACTTATTAAAAGTTATGCCCATAAAAAAGGTCAATAGTCTACTAAAATGATATAACTTTTATTATTTTCTGTAACATAAGTATGATTCTAGCCTAATCGTATAAGGTAATGCTTTATCTT
>NW_006980837.1:0-771 GCF_000164805.1 Carlito syrichta | reverse complement strand
AATTCCAAAATACGTGAACACCAACTGAAATGTCCCCACATTTAGTATCCTCAGGGATATACTTCCTTGCTCGTGTGACCTTGATCCTCTCAACCTCACGACTTACACACCTGTTAAAACCATTTCAACACTAGGAAAACCAGAATCCATGAAACCTTTCAAAGGCAGTTTGCCTTTTTAAAAAAAGATCCCATTTTCAAATCCAAAATAAATATTTATAAGTTGGGCATGCACAAATGGATTACTCTTTTTTCTACTCTTAGCTTCTGGGCCAACAGATCTCCCAAGTCACTTTTCTGGTCTTTCCTTATTACCATCTCACAGTGTTTTCCCCTTTACATTAGCATAACTGTAGGAGTTAATCAAGGCTCCACCTTTACCTGCTCACCTTTCCCGCTCTCCTTTACAATCTTACACATTACTCGAGGATTCATTTCATTATAGACAACTCCCAAATCCAGGTTCCCAGTTTGCTAACTTCCATTTTGAATGCCTATTCTAGACTTTCATTTCCTACACATTTCTAACTTGATGCCCCCTGCCCCTATCATTAGGCATCATACATTCATTCAACACACTTACTGAGGTCTAACTTTGTCTAGAACTTGATGACAGAAAAGTGAACCAAGTATCTGCCCTCTTGGCTGGAGTTTTTATATTGTTTTTGATTTTCTGAATTTATTTCAATATTGCTGCAGATAGCATTTAAAAAATTAAAACACAGTGTTGGGCCTCTTATTCTTCTGGTCACCTGCCTTCAATAGCTCACAT
>NW_006980836.1:0-699 GCF_000164805.1 Carlito syrichta | reverse complement strand
TACCTGCTGGGCTCCGGCGATCCTCTGCCTCTGTTCTGAATAGCCGCAATTACAGGCATGCGCTACAACGCCCGGATGACTTTTTGATTTATTGTAGAGATGAGGTCTCACTGCCCAGGCGGGTCTCGAACCTGCGGGTTCAGGCAATCCACTCACCTCAGCCTCCCAAAAGTGCGGGATTACAGGCTGAGCCACTGAGCCCGGCTTTCTCTGACTTCTAATGATATTGAACATCTTTCCAAGTGCTTATTGTGCATCCTGCTTTTGTTTTCTGGAGGGTTTTAAAGATGTCTGTTAAGTCTAGCTTGCTTATAATATTGCTCACATTTTATGTTTCCTTTGTTAATGCGTGTCTAGTTTTGTATTCATTGTTATAAGTGAAGTACTGAGTTTCAAATACTATTATTGAATTGTCTATTTCCCACTTCAATTATTTCAATTTTTAATATATTATAAATCTATATTTTAAGTGCATAATGCAATATTTGTTATATATTTTTAATGGATTGAGTTTTTAAAAATTATTGTGAATATGTGGAGTTTACTACATGGTGTTATAGGATACACATAGTAAAATGGTTACTTTAATGAAGCAAATTACCATATTCATCATCTCTTTAGTATGATGATAAAATATCCCTATCTCTAGAAAGAGTTTTTTCCTTAATTATCAGATATTAGTATAGACATCTTTTTTAG
>NW_006980835.1:0-813 GCF_000164805.1 Carlito syrichta | reverse complement strand
AAAAGTATGTTTGTTGCAGCTCAAATCACAATTGCAAAAAAACATGGTACCAACCATGTTGCCCATCAAAGCTGGAGTGGATAATATAAATGTGGTATATACACAAAATGGAATGTTATGTAGCCATAAATAAGGATAGATAAAGGGATATTGCAGAAATTTGGATTGATATGAGGTAGGTCATTCTCAGTGACTTATCATAGACAAATAACAGAGTTCCATATGTTCTCCCTCATGAGCTGAACTTGATCAGTTATAGTGCTGTAAGAAAGTGATTGGCAGTAGTGGAAATCTTTTAGGGGAAGCAGTTAGATTGGAAGTGGAGGGATACTTCAAACAGAGGGAGGGCCATAACTCATCAACCAGGGACCCTGCATAATCAATGTTTGCATATGTAACTCTGAATTGTACCACACATTTTTAAAAAAATTAAAATAAATAAATGAAAGCTGTAAAACATGCAGATGACTCTGTTTTATACTATTTTATATATTTTTTTAGTTTAAAGATTACAATTCAGGGTTGGATATAGAAATATTCATTATGTAGGGATTGATATTCAAGAAGTGTATAATACTCCAAAGATAACTCCTTTTCCTTTTTGATGGTATAATATTGCTTTCACATAGACAACTAGATTGATTCTAACATAAAGCCGAATATTTCATTCTGCATAAATTGAAGCTTGTTGAGAATCAACAGGTATATCATCCTTAGATAACTCAAGCTTGAGGATCAGTGTACCTAAGTGCTATTCAGAAAATAGAATACAGGATAAAGCTTAAAAATTTTAGACAACAAAACAGTATCATA
>NW_006980834.1:0-726 GCF_000164805.1 Carlito syrichta | reverse complement strand
TCTCCATTATTCTAAAGGATCGTTTACTCACTCTCAAACCACTGTGTTGTTAGGGACTACTTCTTTTCCCAGGGTAAGGAAAAAAGTAGACACATATCAGAATAAGGATTAAGTTTGGTAGGTAATGTGTAGGTTAGCAAATACTGAGATGTCTTCCCTTGAAGAAGACTATTCTATATCCTCACTCTTTCTTGATCATCAAGAATCATTGGTCTAAACATAGAAAGAAGTTCAACATTAGATTAACACTCTTGAGAAGTTGGGTGGGAGAAAAGTACTGACTGAGTCTGCTCACATAGCTGTGTGACACCAAGACTTAAAAGATCTTTTATGTTCAGAATATTGTGCACTCTACCATCAGGCAGATAGTGTTTGGAAGAGAAAGTACTAAGGTGAATGGAAGTTCTTGGGATAGAGAGAAGTGGGAAATGATGGAAGACCACAGAGAAAAGAAGCAGAGTACTGGAAAAAGAGTACTAAAGAACTAGAGAAAAGAATTATTGGTAGAAGTTTTTGAAATATTAAGTAAGGTTGAAACTCTGAAGGGAGAAGAATATGACCTTGTACATTATAAAATGTATAATTTAATAAAATTGCCATAGTAAACTATAAACAGGTTGCTAACCAAAATTACAAGATATAATTTATGTTCATCCATTTATTTTATTACTATTGTTATTTTTTGTTATTTTAATTCCAGAAGATATGAAGAAATACAACATTCCT
>NW_006980833.1:0-667 GCF_000164805.1 Carlito syrichta | reverse complement strand
TTAATGAATTAGATAGGTGACTTAGCTGGTTGGCTGATGAGTCAGCAGAAGAGTTTAGGTTGTCTAACACGTTGGCTGCCTACTCGACCAACTTGTTTAGCTGGATTAACAAGTTGGCCGACTAGTCAGCAGACTAGTTAGCTGGGTTAAAGAGTTGACTTACGAGTTAGCCCACTAGTCAACTCTCTTAAGTAGTTGGATGACTGGTGGGCTGAACCAATTAGTTGACCGATTAGTAGTCCGACTAGTTACCTGGACTAACTTGTCAGTGCTAGTTAGCTGACTTGTCACCTGATTGCTTAGCTGACTTTACTAGTTGGCTGGCTAGGCAGCCAACAGACTAGCTGACTTAACTAGTTGGCCGGCTAGTGAGCAACAGGTGAACTGACTTTACTAATTGTCCGGCAAGTGAGCTGACATGTCAGCTGACTTAACTAGTCAGCCGGTGAGTGAGCCGACTGGTCAGCTGATTTAACTAGTCGGCCGGTGAGTGAGCTGTCTGGTCAGCTGACTTTAGTCAGCTTCTGAGTGAGCCGAATGGTTAGAGGACTTAACTAGTAGGCTGACAAGTGAGCCTACCTGTCAGCCAAATTAACTAGTCAACTGGTGAGTGATGTGATGGGCGAGTTGATTAACTAGTCAGGTGGTGAACGAGCTGACTGGTGAG
>NW_006980832.1:0-726 GCF_000164805.1 Carlito syrichta | reverse complement strand
GAGATGAGCTGGAGTTAACCCTAGTAAACCTCACTGAGGAGATAACATTAGAACTGACATCTCAATGAGAATAGCTATGAAATCTTGGTGAAGAGGTTCTGCCTGATGTAACCTCAGGGGCAAAGGTAATGTGGTAGATGTCAGCTAAACAATAGAGAACTGAAACAATACTGATACTTCTTATCCATGGTTTTCAACTAGAGGATCCAGAAACCAGATAAACAGATCATTTCATGACTGTTGCATATACTATTTTTCTACCCATTACAGTGTTTCCATTGTTTTCATCACTTGGCTTATTTTTCCATATTTTTTTCAGTTCTCTTTATGGTGGTGTTGTTGTTGTTGTTGTTGTGTTGTGGTCTCACTCTATCACAAAGCCTGGATCAACCTCCTGAGCTCAGGCAATCCTTCCGTCTCAGTCCCTTGAGTAACTGAGACTATAGGTGTGCATCTCCACATCCTTTTTTTTTTTTTTTTTTTTTTTTGCAGAGACGAGGTCTTACTATGCTGCCTAGGCTCATCTCAAACTCCTGAGCTCAAGGAAATCTCCTGCCTCGACCTCCCCAAGTGCTGGGATTAAGGTATGAGCCACCAGCCCTGGTCTCAGTTCTCACCTAATATCACTTTTATAATATTTCAGGGTTTCTCTGTTGCCTTACTATTTTGTGTGTCCTTTTTGGAGACAGGTCTCCCCACTTTGTTGAGAGCTCCAGGAGGGCAGGC
>NW_006980831.1:0-785 GCF_000164805.1 Carlito syrichta | reverse complement strand
CCCTGTCTGCCCTTCAACCATCGCAGTCTTAATCGCTGCCTCCGCGCGGATGCTGCCACCGGCCATCGCTCCGCCCATGCTGAGGCGACCCAGGCCCCAGACAGTGAGGCCCGTGCAAGGACGATCTACTAAAATAGTCACCGCTGTTGCACGGCCACGCCCTCACTCCTCGCCGGAGCCAGGATCCTGGAGGTCCTTCCACGCACTGTGGGGTGGCAGCCGTCACCACCGCTACCGTTGCCCACTCCCTCCCGACCTAGGTGACCTCCGACATCGTGCGGAGAAAGATCAACTGGGGCGGTGAGATACCACCACCTGCTGGAGATCCAAGGTACCAACAACAAAAAGGGAAACAGCTGTTCTTCCCCCTTGATAAATAGACTAAAGAAGCCCAGAACTGAACTAATCTTCACAGCAGGCCAGGGGCAACTGACCCTAACTGAGAAAAAAATCTGCTAGCCTGCAAACACAGCTAGAAACCAGAGTTGAAAGGACATTGGGCTTACAGGAAAAGTCTCAGAGTGTGCTTGCTTGGTTCTGTTAGTTTATTGACTTTATTCTACTCCCTTTTTTATATTGTTTTGTTTTGTTCTTTTTGTGGTTGTTGTTTTTATTCTTTTGTAAACCCCATCTTTGTATAGAGGAATAGCACACCAATAAGGAGGTGGGTTAGCTTGTATGTTAGCATCACTGCATGTTTTAGTCTTTTCGTATGATTGTTGGTTAATTTGCAGTGGATGCTATTGTTTTTCTTTTTGCTTGTTTCAGTCTTTGTGTCTCTTTTT
>NW_006980830.1:0-766 GCF_000164805.1 Carlito syrichta | reverse complement strand
ACACTTTTACTCACTGCCTTTCTCTTATTTATGATCTAATCTGTCTCTTCTTCTTCTTCTTCATTCTTTCTTCTTCTTCTTCTTCTTTCTTCTTTCTTCTTTCTTTCTTTGAGTTGGAGTCTCACTCTGTTGCCCAGGCTGGAGTGTAGTGGCATGCTCATGGCAACCACAGCCTTGACCTGCTGGACTCAGGCAATCCTTCTACCTCAACCTTCCAAGTAGCTGGAACTACAGGCACATGCCACCACGACCGGCTAGTTTTTGATTTATTGTAGAAATGAGGTCTCACCAAGTTTTCCCAGGCTGGTCTCCAACCTGTGAGCACAAGCAATCCTCTTTCCTCAGCCTCCCAAAGTGCTGGGATTATATGCATGAGCCACCACGCCTGGCTAATATTTCTTTATGAGGGTTTCTAGGTGGACAATGGCATAGTTGAACAAATTCTGTACTCTAGGTCTAGTGTTGCCACTTACTGGTTATGTAACAGTGAGCAACTCATGACTCCTCATCCATAAATAACAAGATTGTACTAAATTGGAGTGTAGTGTGAATTCTAAAGAGTATGTGACAAGCAGTTTCCCATAGGTACAATCTCACTTCGAGTTTTTTTCAGTTGGAGTCTCACTCTGTCATCCAGGATGGAGTGCCGTAACACACTCACAGCCACCCCAGCATCAACCTGCTGGGTTCCAGCGATCCTCCCACCTCAGTCTTTCAAATAGCCAGAACTACAATCGTGTGCTACAATGCCCGGCTAATTTTGATT
>NW_006980829.1:0-752 GCF_000164805.1 Carlito syrichta | reverse complement strand
ATCATACTTATGTCACAGAAAATAATAAAGGGTATATCATTTAGTAGCACTAGTAATCTTGGTAGGGACATAACTTTAATAAGTTGCTAAGTAGGTGTGGATTGAGACCAGTCATAAATTCATACAAATCTAACATTTATTGAATTTCCCCTGCTGCTAAGAGCAGTCTAAGACATTTGGCCATGAGACATGTCTCTTTGGCCATTCGCCTTTACACTTTTCATTCCTTAGGGAGAAGAGAGAAATCTTGGCTTCACAGCCCCTGGCCTTTGTCAGGAATTCTTTTCTTACTAATCTTGATGGTCTCACTCTCTAGACTTCCGATCCAGGCCCAAGTCTGTTTCTTCTGGGAATAACTGGGTCCTCTACAGGGTATGTACTCTGGAACAGCTTCATTTGACCTCCCACCGACAACAGAAAATACCTCATCTCTTAGGAGCAATATGTGTTTTGTTGTTGTTGTTTCTTCTTTGTTTTTTTCCAGCCTAGGGAATCAGCATTAGAATCAGGCCATGACCCAGCCTCCTTCATTATTCTTTAACCTCAAGGCTCTGCCTCTGTTTGCTGTCCTATGCTTCATGGCCATTGAACGATAGGCACATGGATCCAGACATTCAGCCTTGTTAGCTATCAGGAAAAGGAAAAGGAAAATAAAAAAATAGGCATCTTGCATGTTTCAAATTCATAAGAATTAGAGGTCAAACCATACCAAATTATTATAAGGATGTGGGTGAAAGTAGGAATCTTTACGA
>NW_006980828.1:0-848 GCF_000164805.1 Carlito syrichta | reverse complement strand
TTTCCCAGGCTGGTCTCCACCCCCAGGCTCTGGCAATCCCGTTGCCTTGGCCTCCCCAAGTGCCGGGATTACAGGCTGAGTCAGTGCACCCAACCAAGGGAGGACTACTTGAGACCAGCTGGAGTTGGAGACCAGCTGAAGTCACACAGCAAGACCCAGACTCTAATATAAAAAATTCAAAAAAATAAAAACAAAAACATAGCTGCCAAAGCAATTTGAGGCTTAAAGTAAGCAGGAATGCTTCAAACAGCCACCTTCTTATTTTACTGATGAAAAGAATGATCCTCAAAGCAAAAGACTCACCAAGTGTGGTGGCTCATACCTGTAATACCAGCACTTTGAGAGGTGGAGGCAAGAGGATTGCCTGAGTCCAGGGATTCGAGCCAAACAGGGTCCACAAGGCCTCACACCAAAGCCTGGTGAGAAGAACCAAGGGGATGCTGAGTCAAAGTCTAGTCCCAGGAAGGGGGACGGTGACCCTCAGTTCCTCAGTTCCCTAAGACTCATGTCCAGTGCCGGGCCAGGAAGGCTAGATGTGGGGCCTAGACCCAGATTCTGGGGGCAGAGGCTCCAGGGCTCAGAGGCATGAGGGAACCCTCAGGGGGACAGTGTGGGACTAAGACAAGAAGGAGCCGGGAAGAGGACAAGGCTCTCCTTTTCAAGAGTCCACCACACCCAGAGGCCTGGTGGGTCTTGGCCAAAGTCTCAGCACATGGGTCTCAACCTGCCCAAAGAGTAGGCCTATCCAAGCAGTCATGCCACTTCTTCCTAGGCTGGAAGCAAGCAAGAAAGAAAAGATTTCTCATAGACGTGAATGTCCTCAGGTGACCCAGGTCAACAGGCAATCA
>NW_006980827.1:0-717 GCF_000164805.1 Carlito syrichta | reverse complement strand
GAAAGATGGTGGATCAGCAGACAATTGGGCTGTGGTTTTGGAGGCTGAGGCAGGGGAATGCTGGAGCCCAGGAGTTTGAGACCAGCTTGGGCCACATAGTGAGATCTCATCACTCCCCAGAATGCAAACAATGAAGTGGTTCATGGTGGCACCCATGGTCCCATCTACACTGTATATGGTCACCTCTGTCCCTGGCACTCCTATACCTTGCCCCCATTGACAGAATGTGCCAGTCCAGGCTGGGTGCCATGGCTCATGGCCATGAACCCCATTCCCTGGGCAGCCAAGGTGGGAGGCTGCCTGAGCCCAAGTGTTGGAGACCAGCCCAGGTGACGTGGCCATACCTTATCTCGGTGAGAGGTCCCCAAAATCAGTCAGGCGTGGTAGCCCTTGGAGTCCTGGCTATGCGGGGGCTGCGACATGAGGAGTGCCTGAACCCAGCAGGTCGAGATCCCAGACGTCATGATTGTGCCACTATGCCCAAGCCCAGCCGATGGAGACATCAGCGAAAAAAAAAGACACCTCCAACGTGCGTCACTATGGGTGTCCACAGTTCCCCAAGGAAATGTCCGCTTGAGTAATCGAGAGAGGAAGCGGCCACCTCCACCCAAAGGTGGCAGACCAGATACCGGAAGCTAGGCTGACTGTGATGTTGCTGGATTGCCTTGATCGCTTTGTGGCTGACGACCACCCTAGCTTGCAGCCATCTCGTCCGTG
>NW_006980825.1:0-777 GCF_000164805.1 Carlito syrichta | reverse complement strand
CAGGCATAAATTACATGATGACTCCATACAAAGACAGAGATGCCTGGGGAAATGAAGCTTATAAATACCTGTCCCAAGCTGGGATCAGTGGCTCAGCCTCTTATCCCGCGCCTTGGGAGGCTGAGATGAGTGGATAGCCTGAGCTCGCGGGTTCAAGACCCGTCTGAGCAACTTGGTGAAACCTCATCTCTACAATAAATCAAAAAATTAACTGGGCGTGGTAGCACATACTTGTAATTCCAGCTACTTGGAAGGCTGAGGGGGAAGGATTGCTGGAGCCCCAGGAGGTCGAGGCTGCCATGGCCCAGGGCAACAGAGGGAGTCCCCAACTCAAAAAAATAAAAAATAGAAAATAAAAATAAAATCCTGTCCCTGCTTTTCCCTGCACAGAGCTCAGACCTGAGGGCAGTCTCTTCTTTCTCCATTAGGATGGTGTACCACTCCTCTTGCCTCACTACCTAAGGGGAAGAGTTCAGAGAATCTGTGGATTACCTCATAAACTGCATCTGAGATATCTCTGGTGAGTCTAGTGAAAATTTCTCTAACTTGGATTCCCCTGAGTGACTGTTCTGTGGCATTGAGGAGGGAAAACCTGCATGACTTGCTGCCAACCAACTGAATTGGAATGTGCACTTTGGTCCAATTGGCTAGTCCATTTACCCTGGCATTCCATCCAACATCCAAGAGCACTCAAACTCCTCACCAATTTCATAGAGCACTACAAGTGTCCTTTAACTTGAATGTGCTCATTGGCTCCATAATGCAGCCCAGGGAAGT
>NW_006980824.1:0-725 GCF_000164805.1 Carlito syrichta | reverse complement strand
GGGTCACAGGGGTGGTGGTGATTTTTATTATCTGGAGTCAGAATCTGCTGTGTCACCCAGGCCAGAGCACAGGGCCATGCTCAGAGCCACTGCAGACTCCACCTGCTGGGCTCAGGCAACTCTCGCGGCACGGCCCTAAGATTAGCTGGAACCACAGGCCTGTGCCACTACACCCAGCTAATCTTTGGTTTTATTTTCGATGGCTGAGATGAGGTCTCGCCCCATGTCCTGGGCTGGTGTCAAACCCGCAGCCTCAGCCCGTCCACTCGCCTGGGCCTCTAAAGGATCGGGATGCCAGTCTGAGTCCCTGAGCCCGGCCTTTGGTGGTGATGGTGGTGGTGGTTGGTATTATTATTCTGAGTCAGAGTCTCGCTCTGTCACCCAAGCCAGACAGCAAGGGCCTGCTCTTGGCCACTGCAGCCTCCACTGGCTGGGCTCCAGTGATCCTCCCACAGCAGCCTCCCAAGTGACCAGTACGACAGGCATGCACCACCATGCTTGACTCATTTTTTGGCTTCTTACAGAGATGAGGTCTTGTCAAGGTGCTGGGTGTTGTCTCGAACCAGGAGGCTTAGGCCATCCTCTCACTTCAGCCTCCCAGAGCACTGTGATGACATATGTGAACCTTCGTGCCCAGCCTTCACACCCAATCGGGGACCCATCACGAGGCCTGCTCCCTTCCAAAGACCATTTGTTTCCCAGAGAGGGTGACCAGATTTGACCGT
>NW_006980823.1:0-863 GCF_000164805.1 Carlito syrichta | reverse complement strand
ACGGAAAGGAAGGGAAATTAGCTAAATGGAATGAAAAGGAGAGTAACGGAATGGAATGGAATGGAACGGAATGGAGAGTAATAGTATGGAATGGAATGGAATGGAGTGCAATGAAATAGAATGGAGAGTCATGGAATGGAATGAAAAGGAGAGTCACTGAATGGAATGGAATGGAAGGGAAGGGAATGGAAGGGAATGGAATGGATTGGAAAGTAAAGGAATGGAATGGAATGAAGAGTAACGGAAGGGAATGGAATGGAACGGAATGGAGAGTAATAGTATGGAATGGAATGGAATGGAGTGCAATGAAATAGAATGGAGAGTCATGGAATGGAATGAAAAGGAGAGTCACTGAATGGAATGGAATGAAAGGGAAGGGAATGGAAGGGAATGGAATGGATTGGAAAGTAAAGGAATGGAATGGAATGGAGAGTAACGGAAGGGAATGGTATGGAACCGAATGGAGAGTAATGGAATGGAATGGAATCGAATGGAATGTTATGGAGAATAACGGAAAGGAATGGGATGGAATGGGATGGAATAGAATGAAGAGTGACTGAAATTAATGGAATAGAGATTAACGGAATGGAATGGAGAGTAACAGAATGGAATGAAATGGAATGGATTGGAATGGAATGGAGAGTAATGGAATGGAATGGAATAGAATGGGATGGAGAGTAACAGAATGGAATGAAATGAAATGGAATGGAAAAGAATGGAATGGTATCGAATGGAATGGAGAGATATGGAATGGAATGGAGAGTAACAGAATAGAATGGAATGGAATGGAGTGTACCAGAATGGAATGGAATGGAATGGAATGGAGAGTAATGGAATGGAAAGGAATGGAATGGAATCGAATG
>NW_006980822.1:0-4799 GCF_000164805.1 Carlito syrichta | reverse complement strand
CCAGGACTTTGAATCTAAGCTCCTTTGATCTAAAGACACCTGTGCCCCACAGAAACAACATGATAAATGTCCAAAGAATTGGATTTGCTTCATATAGTCTATGGTGTCTTGTGGCTTTTTTCCAGAAGAGAAAGTCATTCTGGAGAGATCCTATGATGTAATAGAAAGAGACCAAAGGGTGTTATATGTGTGGAATTAACAGTCACCCCTCTTGGGATTCTGAGGACATGTGGGAGACAGAAGTTCTTCAAATTTTCTATCAGGAGAAGCAGCCAAGCTGTGTAATCTGACAAATAGCTGACTGAGAGGAGACAGTGCTTGAATCTTGTAAAACAAACCCAATCATATTTACTTCAAAATTTTAAAAAATAGAACTACTTAAACATTTTCTTCTCACATCTCAAATATGCATCTTGCTCTCTGCTCACTCATTACCTTCTGTGGAGATAACTATTCTAGGCTTTCTGTATTAATGTTCTATTGCTGTTGTAAACAAAATTATCACAAGCATAGAGGCTTAACATAGGGTAGAACGTTGTGTCCAGGGGCTTACAGGAGGGGGGAAATGGAAAGATGCTGGTTCAAGAGGTACAAAGTTTCAGTTGTGCAAGATGAGTAAGTTCTGGAGATCTAATGTACAGTCTGAAGACTATAGTTAACAATATTGTATTGTATACTAGTACTTGACATTTGCTAAGAGGGTAGATCTTAAGTATTCTCACCACACATAAAAGAAAAGAAAAGAAAACAGTAAATATGTGAGATGATAGATAGTTTGATTGTGGTGATCATTTTATATTTGGTATACTAACACCAAAACATCAAGAGGCTGGGTGTGAAGGCTTATGGCTGTAATCCTAGCACTTTAGCAGGCTGAAGTGCCAGGTCTCCTTGAGCACGGGAATTTGTGACCAGACTAGGCAACATAGAAAAAAAAATTAGCTGTGTATGGTAGTGTACACCTGTGGTCCCAGCTACTTGGGAGGTGGGAGGATTGTGTGAGTCTAGGAGTTTGAGGCTGTGGTTAGCCATGATCATGCTACTGCACTCCAGCCTGAGCAGCAGAGTGAGATTCTGACTCAGCAAAACAAACATCAAGATGTACACCTTAAATGTATGCAAATTTTATTTGTCAATTATTTGTAGTATAGCCTACAAATTGAGAAATGTGAATTAATTTTTGTATTTTTATAAGTTTTCTGTTAGTGTGAATGTAGTTCAAGACAAAAAGTTAAAATAAGCTTTGCCTCCATGGAGCAACTGTCTCCAAACCTGTCTCCTTCCTTCCATCACCAAATCATGATCTGAGCCTTCTACACAACCGTCACCTCCTCCCTGGACTACCTTGACAGCCTGCATCCACTCACACACCCTCCAGCCCTTTCTCCAAACAGCAGTGACTTCTATAAAATGCAAATTGACCACCTCAATCCCTGCATAGAAGCCCTCAGTGGTTTTCTTCCACTGCAAACCCTTTTCCTTGATGTACAGGAGGCTGCCTCACTGGCCCTGCTCACCTTTGCCACCTCATCCCACTCCTCTCTACTCCCTTCAGGTGTCCAGGCAGATTGGCCCCTGCTGTAGAACCTGACGATTATTTCACCTGATTATTATACCTCTGCCTGCTCTTCCCTCCACCTGACATGACCTTCCCCTGATTTTCAAGATCCACGTCTCCTCCTCCCAGCTTCCTCTCCATCATCACCTCCCTAAATCTCTTCTCCAACCGCTGCTAAAATAGACTCCACATTATGTGGTGAATCTCCTGTTGAGTGTTTATCACATTTTGCACTTACTCATTCATTCACTCACTTCCTTTTTGTTAGCAAGTCATGTTATCTCACCTGCCAGATGAGGGAGTCCTATGAAAGTGGACAGATGTTTCTCTCAACCCCCATCACTGAATCAGCCCCAGTCCAGTCAGTACTTGTTGAATGTTGATACAATGAATGACTCCAGCCTAGTGATTTCCAAATTGTGTTCAGTGTCTTCATAGTCTGGTAAACATTCCTGTGACATTTCTCTTCAGTCTCACTGAGTGGACACAGGGCAAATGGAGGGTGCAGACCTCAGAGATGCTCAGGCAGGCATGCATTTGGAAATGTGTGGATTGTCTTGGTGATTAAGTGCATTCCTGGCATCAGAAGAGGAAGGAAAATAAACATCCTGCAGTTGCACAGGACAGTCTCAAATAAACCCACCCCAGTGTCAATGATATCTCCTGAGTAACGCTGAGCTACAAGAGTAATGCAGGAAGTAGAGCCCACTATAAATCTAGCCAAGGGGACTTAAGAATGTCACAAGGTAGCAAGGGTAACAGGAAAAAACCCTGAGATTTGCAATAAGGTTACCTGATCCTAAACCAGGTGAAGGGAGGACCAATGGGAGGCCCAAACTTCACCTGTATGTAGACCACTTATATATCTAATCCTGACTTGTAACCCCTACATCTTTGAAATAATAATAATAATTTAAAAAGCTTGAGATTTGGAGGGCAGAATCTGAAGCCTGGGTCCTGACACTACTACTCAGGAGCTGGGTAACCTTGGGCGAGTCCAATAACTTCTCTGAGTTTCAGTTTTCTCCCCCAGGAATATTGTAGCCAATACCTTCCTGACTCACTTATTCTGAAGATTATGTTGTAATTTTTTTTTTTGAGTTGGAGTTTCACTCTGTCGCCCAGGCTGGAAAGCAGTGGCACGCTCATGGTCACCCCAGCGTCAACCTACTGGGCTCTGGAGTTCCTTCCACCTCAGCCTTCCAAGGAACCAGAACTACAGGCACGCACTACTGTGCCTGGCTGATTTTTGATTTATTGCAGAGATGAGGTCTTGCCAAGTTACCCGGGCTGGTCTCAAACCCTCAGGTTCTGGTAATTCACTCTCCTCAGCCTCCCAAAGTCTGGGATGACAGGCTGAGCTACCAAGCCCAGGCTGTAAACATTCTTAACACAATATATTCAGTAAAGGTCAGATGCCTTATATATTAAATACTCGATACATTTAGTATTCAATTTGTGATGGGTCACAGCTTGACTCAGAGGGTATTTTGAGAGCCAAGAGTTTGATGAATCTCTAATTTGGCTGAGCCAGGTGAGAGAAATGTGTTTTATATATTTAGCACTGACAGCCTAACTTCAGCACCTACTCCTAAAGCTGTCACTCAAACAAGCAGAGCCAGCTCCTGCCAAGAGAGCATCCCCTGCCACTTGGGGGCTCTAAAGTGCAGCAGATGGAAATGGATGTTGGAGGCATGACCTTCTCGGGGTGGCTGATTCTGTGTCCTGGCTCTCACACCATGGGTGGCATCCTATTTGTCTTGACCAGTGAGTTCTTCCAGCAATCTCAGTGGCCAACTGCCTTCAACATCACAGGCATAGTCAACTGACTCTCCAGCTTTGCTGTGGGGCTCCTCTTCCCATTCATTCAGGTATGACTTTGACCAACAAGGATGCTCTTGCCCATAGGAATCCCTTTGATTCTTCAGCCTGCAGAAGGGTGATTCATGGAGCAGTGGTGGGTCTCTCTCAATTGGAACCTCATGCTATTGTCAGAAGGAGGAAAGAAACTGCTTTGGTCCAAACCCTTCATCCTCGTTCTCCCTCCTGTGCCTTCCTTGAGCTTCTCCTACATGCTATGGGCTGCCACAGAGGGAATCAGCTGCCCATTTCTTGGAGTATGCAAGGAATCCTAGGTCAGAGGTTCAATTCTGCAACTTACTTATCATTTCTGCAATGTGCTTATCACTGGATTAGACAAAATTCCATCTAATAGTTTCAGTGCCGCCTGCCACCCATGTAACATTCTCATTGTCCTCATATAGCCATAATTAACTGGGGTCATTGTCCCAAGGGTGACAGTGATTGGTGGCGAAATGCCCACATACTCAGGAATCAGATACAAGTTCTTTTGGTGTAGGTAAAGAATCTATTCATTCGCTCACTTATTAATTCAAACTGTATTTGCTAAGTCCCTCTTGTGGGCCAGGCATTGTTCTAGGTAATGAGGATGGAATAGGAACAAGCTTGTATTTTGTAGTCCCGGAGATGAACAGGGAAGCAATAGAGGCAGAATTACTATTTTAGAGGCGGTGATTCATAAAGGGTTCTGGAAGGGGATGACAGTTGAACAGAGAGTTTTGTAAACTGAGGGACTGGAGTTGTCTGGGAATGGAGAAGTCTGGGCTAGAGAGACAAAAAGTACAAGGGCCCTGAGGCATGACCACAATTAGGTTAGGAAAGGAACAGCACAAAGACGGGTATGGCTGGAACAGAGCAAGCAAGGAAGATGAGAAATGTAGAAAAGGACACCAGAGTGTTATCTGGGGTCAAGAACACAAAAGACAAAGGCTTTTCAAGGGTTTTTCACAGAATGATGGGTCCACAGGCATTTGCAAGAATAGGGAAGGTTTGCCCTACTCAAATGCCCAGCAGGACTCCCTGCTGCCCATGATGCCAGGTGACATCACCTGGACAAGGTGAGAACCCAAAAGAAAAAAAATCACCATTCATTCTCAGGTGCTACTTCTCAACAGTTGTCCTGGAAACTAGGTTGTCTGCCTGCCAATAAATGTGTGCTGAGCCCAGCACATCCTAGAGGTTCTATTGCCAGCTTGAATGAGCCAAAGGTCAGAATTTCTGGCACACTAAGCCCAACCACCCCAGCTGCAAGGGTTAGGGTTAGGGTTAGGGTTAGGGTTAGGGTTAGGGTTAGGGTTAGGGTTAGGGTTAGGGTTAGGGTTAGGGTTAGGGTTAGGGTTAGGGTTAGGGTTAGGGTTAGGGTTAGGGTTAGGGTTAGCTG
>NW_006980821.1:3603-17158 GCF_000164805.1 Carlito syrichta | reverse complement strand
CCAAACAGTCCCCTGATGGCACTACCTGGGGGCAATACACATGGGTTTGTCACAGCATGCTCCATGCCACAAGGCTGCACACACTTGTGTTGGAGAAGAGGAGCTGATGTCTTTGAAGGTGCTTTGTCAACTGTTGGACATTGCACTGATGGGAGTCACCCTAAGTGCCCACTCAGTCCCCAGTGTGATCAGGCCATCACCCACCATGAGTTGCCAAGTGCCTGTTTCCACTTAACCTCGAGGACACAAGGGTGACTGAGGCAGGATGGTCAGGGCCTGTCATCCATCTTCCAAGAAGTGAGAAAACACAGGTCTGGAGTCAGCCCAGGTCACAGTAAGAGGGATGCTTAAAGAGTCACTCTGAGCACCCCAGTCAGAGGATCACCTTGTTTGCCTCAAGATCACCTGTCCCCAAGGTGATCTTGTCCAAGAGCATGGTGTTAAATGCCACCTACATCCAGAAACATGTGTTCAGGGACAACTTAGTAACTCAGGGTGGGTAACAGATTTTCCTGCTGGGAAGTCGGGTTCCTCCTTATCTCCTCACCTCTCAATCTCTGGCCACACAGGCCAAGCACCAAGAGGGAAACGGGGGAGGTACGGATCCCAAGATTTCTATGGACATAAGACAAATGCCCTTAGCTCTCTTGGCCTTGGCTTTTTTATCTATGAAATGAAAGTTCCATTTTACTTCATGGGCTGGGAAGTCAGATAATGATGATTAAGTGCTTAGTTCAACGTGCAACACCTGGTAGGTGTTCAAGAATAGCTCTTCCTTTAGGTTCCCTTCCTTTCTCTTTAAGCATCATTCATTTACTCAAAAGTATTTAATAGACACCTGTTATGTGCATGACATATTCTCTGTGGTCAGAAAGACCATAGCCTTCCAAAGAACTTGTATCTACCCACTTACAGAAGCAGATCATTCTCACACTGCAAGGATGGGAACCTTCTCCCACCCCTGCCATGTCCCCTGCCTGTGTGGTAAGATGCTGCTCAGTGACAGACTCTGCCTCCTGAGCCCCAGTGTGACCAGCAGGCATGACTTCTTTTCAACCTGAGTCCTGAAGCATTTGAGCCTGGGACAAATTTTTGCAGATCTTTTTCCAGACTATGAGAATATTGTGGATGGGTACTTACAGAGTGATCTCTATATATCCAACCCTGACCCAGGACCAGCTCAGAATAGTTGCTCAGTAGATGGATGGATTCAGGGATGCATGGAGGGAGGGAGGAAAGGAGGGAGAGAGGGAGGGAGAGAGGGAGGGAGGCAAGAATAGATGGATGGATGGATGGATGGATGGATGGATGGATGGATAGATGGATGGGTGGATGAATGGATAGGTGGATGAATGCATGGATACATGTGCTGATGTATGTATGCATGAATTCATGGATGGATGGATACATGGATTGATGGATGGATGAATTTATGGGTGTTTGGGTGGGTGGATAGATGGGTAGATGCATCGTCAGGGTGGGCAGTCATGCTGATGAGGTAAGTGGATGGATGGGTGGATTTCCATCACTGGTGAGGCATTTAGACTTGTTAACCTGGGCAGTCTTCGCCCCATCATTACTGACTCTTGGGTACTGAGAGGAGAGGGATCACAAAAATTCACAGCAGATCGGAGGAAGCATAATCATCGAAACAGCCAGAGGAGAGTGTCCAAGAGGTGAGTGACGACTTCTACCTCCAACTGGCCATACACAGGGCACAGGGGGTCAGCCTGTGAGAGCACAAGGGGGAGTCCAGGACAAAGGGGCTGAAAAGGTGGGGACTCCAGCTGAGACCCTGGACTAGGAGCAGGGCACACGGATGCAGCCCTTCTCTGTCCATTGTCCCTTCATTGCACTAGTTAATGCCCAACTAGGACACAATCCATGTGATAAAGGATGTTGGCTTGGGATCAGCAGAACCTGGGGTGTAGATCTTTGCACTAGTAGCTACATGACCTTGAATACGTGTTTTCACCTTTCTGAGCCTTCATTTCCTCATCTGTAAAATAGGCATAACCAAACCGTTTGGGGTTATTTTGAGAACAGTGAGGTAAAGTAGCTGGAGCAGCTCAGATATTCCCTGCACCTGAGTTTCTGCCTCTACATGTAGCTATTAAGTGGGTCCAAGGGACATGCTGTGTGCAGCAGACTCTCAAGACCTGGCCCCTGGCTTCAAGGAGACAGGCTTCTTCCCCCAAGTCCACCCCAACCCCAGTTAAATGACTGCCCAGTAGGGCAGCACAGAGGGGAGAGGGTTGGGGAGGGGAAACAAACAAGAGGATCCGCAACCCTGGCCTGAGTGCCCTGGCCCAGGAGTTCCAGAGGACAGCCACTGTGTCTTCCTTGTCTCTCTCTCCAGGGCCTGTGGCACGTAGTAGTTTCCACTCGGCTTTTGGAGACATCTATAGAGCTCAGCTAGTTGGCAAAACTGCCTCCCCATTTCCATAACTGCTTCTGCAAAGCGGGAGCACTCCTGATGGAGGCAGAGTCCCAGAGGACAAGGCCCTTCTGTACTCACACGTCAGACAAAGGTCTTGACCATGAATAGGGCCACGCATGGGGTCTGAGGACAGCATGCGATTCAGGGCTGGGCAGACCTGGGCAGAAGCCCAAGACTGCTCTAGCCAGTGCCTCAGTGCCTTAGGGAAGCCACAGAAACCTTCTGGCCCCAGGGAGCTCACCTGTAAAGTGCACACATGGGCACACAGTGTGTGGGGACAGCTGGGTTCAAACCGTCATGTAGGGAGGTAAGAGATGTGCTCCTCTCACTGCAGCCTTCACTCTCACAGAAGCATCAGGCAAGTCCCTGGGAGCCACACTGGATGGGGTAGGGTTGGGGGTCAGCAGCTGAGAGCAGAATCTTCCTGAGGGCACACACATTTGATATGCAAGGTGACCATGGGCCACCAAGGAAAGAGGAAAGTGGGTAAAGCTCAGGCTCAGGTCCTGGCTGCACTCCCCGGCTGCATTCCACTCCCTTACAGCTGTGTGACCTCGGGCAAGTCACTTTACTCCTCTGAGTTTCAGTTTTCTTATTTGCAAAGTTAGGGTGGGAGTCTCAGGCCTGTCCACCTTGTGCGATCACTTCTGATGATCAAAACAAACAGAGGCTGGGCACAGGGGCTTATGCCTGTAATCCAACCCCTTTGGGAGGCTGAGGCAAGACTACCACCTGAGGCCAGGAGTTTGAGGATGCAGTGAGCCAGGGTTGGGTTACCGTACTCCAGTCTGGACAACAAAGGGGTGCTAGCCCCACCCAGGCTCCTGGAGGGAATAAGCAGAGGCTGGGTCCACCCATAGGAGCAGGGTGTGGCTCTCAGGAGGTGGTGTCTTATCGACCCATGGAGCAAGAGTGGCCTCAGACCCAGGGTGGCCATGTGGGGCACAGGGACCTGCGGTGAGAAGGGCGTGGGGACCCTATTCCTGCCCCAACCCCAACCTCTTCTTTTCACAGCTGTGTCTAGAGTGGACGCCGACCCTGACCTGGTCCACGTGGAATCCCAGGACCTCCGTGGAGGTAAGGCGGTGGGCACATGTATCCCTGGACCACCTCGCCCCTGCTGTGCTTGTGCCCTGTGAGATCACATGTCCCCAGTGGCTGGTCCTGCACAGAAGACCTTATTGCATGACCATGCATCATCCCAATAAAATGTGTTTGTTTTCCACCTGGGGATAAATTGAAGTCAAGAAGCTCCACTCCAGTCTATTAAGAGGGAGGTTTGTTCTGGTCGCTGAGCATTGAGTGCTTCCCACTTACTCAGCCCCCACCCCAGCCAGCTGAGTGCTGGGGCAGGTGGGGCCTCAATTATGTCCCCTTCAAGGGGGCAGGGTCGACTACCCCATCCAATGGGGGATTCGAAGTACAAAGAGACCTGGGTCCTGTGAGCTATGGCAGGAAGGTGCTGGGAGGAGGAGAAAGCAGCAGGGCTCCTGTGTAGACTGTCCTTTGCAGAGGTTAGACCTGTGCCAGGCAACATCCAGCACTCCTGCCCCCCTCGCTGAACCTCAAACACCCTGGCCCTCATGGGGCAATGTGGGGGGTGACACCCCAGCAGCACAGTGACTGTCTCTCATGACGTCCTGCCCTCCTGTCCAGGGAAGGTCAGGCCCAAATCCTAAGTAAGGGCATCCATTCTCTCCCAGTGGTTTCCCTCCCTGTCCCCCAGGGAGGAAGGGGCCTCAGTTCATTGGTCCATGCAGAAAAGGCACCAAAGATAGGCTTACCCATGAGCGACGCCTCCTCCAAGTTCCTGGAGACCCCCACTGTCCCCAGCCTGGTCACTCCCACCTGGGAGTCCCCTTAGAACAGTCTAACCAAACTCGATGGCATGACACTCAGGCCTTGTGGGCCCATCTCCCAGGCCTCCCCCACCAGCCTCCAGCCTAACCTACAGGACATTCCCCAAAGTCACTTGTGCCTCTCACTACGCTTTCTGCTTTCCCATGCTTCATGTTGAACTCACCCATTCTTCTCAGTCCCTCTTCTGCTCCCCAGCCATTCCACTCCCCTATGACTGGAGCTCCCTGAGGGCCATGTAAGGCTGTGGACTCCCCTGTGCCCCTGATAGGGCTACTGATGAATGGCCCCTCAAAGGTGCCAGTTTCCCCTGTGGCCTACTAGGAATACAGGGGAAAGAACACAAGCGGTGGCCAGAGAGACCTTCCCTACCCCATTCCCCCACATGTCAGGGTCGGGCTATCAGCCTCTCTCCAGGACACCAGCTGGCCCTGGCTCACAAGACCAATTGTCCACACCCCTTCCCAGCTCAGGTTTAGCAACGTCATTCTCCTGGCTCCATCATGGCCACATCGGCATGTGCTATAAAGTGGGCTTTCCATACCCAGCACAGTCAATCTGCCTGGGAAGTGGGCTTTGTCTTCTTGCCTCTAGGCCTGGAGCAGTGAAAGTCTCACCAGGGTGGAATGCGTGAGTGGATAGATGAGTGACTGAGTGAGGGACTGAATGAGTGAATTATGAACAGGTTAGTGGGTGAATTAATGATAGGGAGAGAGTGAGTAAATCAATTAGGAGGTGAATGAATGAATAAGTAATTGAGTGGATGAGTGAGTGAATGAGTAAGTAAATTAGTGAGTGAGAGAGTAAATTGGTGAATTAGTAAATGAGTGGCTGAGTGAGCAAATGAGTGAGTGAATGAATGAGTAAAATGAGCGAGTGAATGAACGAATGAATGAGTGAGTAGGTGGACTGTCTACCAAGCCTTGTCCTGAACAAGTCTCCCTAGCAACTTTCCCAGGTAAGCCTACCCTAGGAAATCCCATGTGAGCACAGGGATGACCGGCTGTCTCAATGGAAAGAGTGGTTCAGGAGGGGCTGGTAGAGGCATGGCTATTGCTGATCCAGTGCCTCATCTCAGGGGCCCTGGGAGGTGGCGTTGTGTGTGAGTGGAGGAACTGAGGCTGAGCTTGGTGTAAGACATAGAGTCTGAATCAGGGCACAGGTGTTTCTGACCCCAAGCCCATGTCCTCCCACTCTCCACGCTGCCTGGTCACCTAGGGTCATGGGCAGGCTATATCCTGGCATGTGGACTCAGAGTCTTTCCCTTGCTCCACTCCGATTCCCATGGGTAAATCCCACCCCTGGTTCCCAGCTGGAAAGCAGAGCTTCCTCTCCATATAACTTTGCTGAGCACCTAAGCCCCAGGAAATGGAGGACTTTGAGCAAAGCCAGCAACTGCCTGGCAAAGCAAACATTCAGCTTTGCTCAGCCATAAACATTTGGAAAAGGGTGAAGGAATTTGCTTCAAGTTAGAGGGAGAAAATGCTTGAGCCCCACTCATCTCCACCTCTGGCCAGGTAGGAGAAGCCTCAGGAAATTGCAGGGGCCCTGCAATGTCAAGGTGCCTGGGGGTGCCCCGAGCTACCTGTGCTGTCCCCTCCTGTGTGTGGTGGCTCCTAGTGTACCACCAGCACCTCCCTGAAAGAGCTGGTCTCAGAGGGCACCTGGCCCAGGGGAGTCTCACTCAGCACAGCTGTCACCACAGGGCTGGGTCCTTTAAGATTCAAACCCAGAAAGACTTGCCACAGGGGAATCAGAACAGGATGGAGCCAAGAGTTGCACCCTTGGCTGTTTCTGATGCCTCAGCTGGTCTGAGTGTCTGCTGCCCTGCGTCTCCCAGGATGCTTCTGTCAGCAGGTTTTCAGTACATCACCTGCTGGATCCACAACCGCTCAGAGCAGTCGCTGGTGGCCCCATTTGCAGACCCCATCAACCACAGCTCTGACTGTGCAGGACGATTACATCTTCTTTAAGGTAAGGTTGCTCCCAGATGTTATGAAATTGGCAGTAGGGCATGTGGTGTATGAGTTGCTTGGGGAAGGGGAACCACTCAGAAAGGAACCCATGAGATGGATGTTTTACCGTCAAGCCCTCTTTAGCAGTTCATGGTTTCCTACCACGGCTATGGCTGCAGACATCCCAGAGGCCCTCACAAAGCCAAAATCACTGTCAGAATGGTGTCTGCCTCCTTCTACCCACCAGGAGCCTCCCTGCCCTCAGGGTCTCCAGACCTAAACGCATTTAGCCCCGCTTGTTTTTTTTTTGTTTTTGTGACTTTGGACCTGGCAAGAGCTGTTTCTGGTTATGGCCTGTGGCTGCCAGGCACCAGTTGTCCACACCCCAGGGACCAGGATCCTGTTGCCTGTGTCCCCAGATCCCACAGGTCAGAAGTAGGACCACCCTACTTCTGCAACCATACCATCCCAGCTAATTCAGAAACTTGAGTGAACAGCTAGTCATAGTTTCTTGATCACCTCCACAGACGAGGAGCTCACTCCTTGTGAAGCAGCCTAACCCTCTCCTGGATGGTGCAAACCATTAGACAGTTCACTCAGGCCCTGAGATGGTACTTCTTCCGACCCCATCCCTTGGCCCAATCTTGCCCTTTGGAGCCCTGTGAGTCATGTCCAAGTTCTTGTACTAAGAAAGCCCTCTGAAGGCAGCCTCAGGGTGCTCTCCCCAGAAGGCCCTCAGTGTCCCCAACCTCCTGCTTGCCCATCTCGGGGATGCTTGGCCACCATGGCTCCCTTCTTCTCACTCAGCAAGCACTCAGGGTCACCAGGGAGTTAGGGGGCTGGCATAGGCAGGGACATTCCAATCCCATTAGTACCACCAGACAAAGCTCCTGCCACCACATGGCCCTGACTTTCAGCCCTGCCTGGCCTCCACTGCTTCAGGTTTTGATATCTTCCAAGCCCCACTGTGTGCAACCACATATGCTGTTTCCTGTGCCCTTCTTCTCCAGAGACTGATTTCTGCTCCTTCTCCAAGACTCAATCACGCATCACATCCTCCAGGAAATCCTCCCTGACTCCCCCTCCATTCAGGCCCACTAGTGCCTCCTTGGAGCATCGTCTTCCTACCTCCACCCTGTGCCTTCCTTGGTCACAGCCCCAACCCCACTGTGTCATTCTTTACTGTTTATTCCTCCTGTCCCTAAACCTGATATAGGCAATCTGAGGGTGGGCTCCAGGTCTGTCCCCCCAACCCTTTTCCTCCCTCACCTAGCATTATGTTTTCTTCAAATATCCACTGAGTATTACAGCAAAGATGACCTCAGCTTTACTGGCAACCACCTCTCATGCTGAGCAGTCTCTAAATACTCACAGGTCTGGGCTGCCCATGTCCTCTGGCCCAGAATCCCAGGAGCACCCCCATGGCTGGACAGGCTGGGTTATCACTCAGTGCAGTGAGGGGACATGCACCCTGGGGACCTGGCTAGAAGGGCCTCATAGTTGGGTGGGCTGTGGGGGGGGTGATCTGAGGGGCACGAGGGACTGGTCTTAGCTAGGATGGAACTGTCAGGAGGTGAGTCACAATACAGCGGGCATCTCCATCTTTTGTAGCAGGAGGGATAGCTTGGGGATTGACAGACGGGGTTGGAGAAGCACCCCTCACTCACCTCAGCCAGGCCTGGGATTTGGGCATTTGGAGGGTTGGTCTGTGTTCAGACCTGATTGCCCAGTGTCTTGTCTTTGTCTCCTTTGGTCACAGTCACAGAGTGACCATGTCCGATGCTTATGCTTGGTGACAGATGACATTGTGTTGGAGAGGAGAAGCCAGGCCAGGCCCAGCTGTGAGTACCTGGCGGGTTGTCCCAGCTATACCCAGGACCAGTGCCGAGCTCTCACTCTAGCTGTCATAGCTGCTAGGTGCTGTTGGGTCCCTGACAACTGTATAGAAATGTTTCTCCTAACCCCATGATCCTTCCACTTTTTTCCCTCCTCCTAGTCCATGGCCATCCTCAGCCTGTGCTGAGATGGGGAAGTCTCAGCCCAGTCCCGTTCACCACTTACAAGCTGCAGACCCACTCTGCACATTACAGCCTGGAGGCCTGCCTGTGCAGAGGTGGCACAGGGGACTTAAGCTGCTCTTCCATCTGCTTGAGCTGCTCTTCCATCTGCTCCATTGCTGTGAGGACCTCTGTGCTCAGGGACCTGTCCTCAGTGATCAGCCCTGTCCTAATAGGCATTCTGTGTCTGTGAACATTTGCCCACAGTTTGTGAGGTTGATTGTTACAGGATCCCATGAGCTGCCCATGAGCTACCCGGGGAAAACACTCATGAAGGTGCAGCCACCAGACAGTGCATAGTTTCTTGCTGCATGTCATGCCCAGTGGCTTAGAGTGATCTTTTTGTGACTTGAGCTTATCTTTGGCCTGTCTTCTTCTCTGCCCAGTGGCTCACCAAAGTACTCTCCTTAAGAGAAGCTTTGGGAAATGGAATATTTTCCTTCTTGTTCCATGATTTGGATGGGGAAAGAGGCTGGTTCTAAATGAAAGGAGCAGAAGGAGACTTCCAGAGGAAGGGCTTCTGATGTAGAGCTCCGAGGGATGAGTAAGAGTCTGTTCACATGAGGCAGAACAGGTATAAGGAGTCAAAGGGCATATTCATGAGCCAAATGCAATGTGTAGTTTTTCAGTCATGAAGATCTGGGTGGACAGGAAATCAAGCCCTTTACAAATCTCTCTCTGCTGTCAGACAACATCAACCAACCAGACCAAATACTACGTCTCATATAACCACATGAATTTGTCCTGATGAAGCTTCCAAAGTGTGCACTGCCCAAGGTAAGAGCCATTCCCTTCCACCTGGCCCAGTGGCCAGATCTGAGCCTGCTCACGCACAAGCTCTCAGCAGTCCCAGGACAAGAGCATAACCTCATGCTTCCTCAGTCACTCTCCCCTCACACCCTCCCTTCCAGTCACCCTGGCCCTTCCGGTTGCAGAGGTGTCAAGCTTCATCCTATCTCAGAGCCCCTGCCGAGCTCATCCCTCCATCCTGTGTGTCTTTCCCCAGAACTCTCGCACATGTGTTGCTGCAGGATAAGCATCACTTGCTAGTGACCCCATGGCAGGTCCAGGCCACTGACTTCTGCCCCATCCCACCCTTCATCCTGATGCCCAGGTGCCAGGAAACCCCTGCTCCTGCATCCATCTTAAAGCAATTTTAATATTGAAATAATTGAATATTTTATGAACTTAATATATATTTGCCATTACCTGATATATGCTATATTTATTAAGTTGATAATTAGCAATAGAATGATCACTTGTTCACTTTACAGTATAGATTTAAGGGCCCCTTTCCTTTTAGTTCTATATTATGTTGTCTTTTTAATGACATACGGTATTTCTTATTGTCTTATGTGGTACAGGTTTGCACTAGGCCATGTGCACTGTGAAGGATCTACTGGTAATAACTTTATTTTCTTTACTACCTAATTAATTCTGAGCCTCCAGAAAGCCTTTTGTGGTCTTCTTTCTAAGAGATAATATAGAAAATGCAAACACAGCCTACTTGTGAGGACAGGGGAGGAGGGTGGGATTGGCAGTTGAGGAAACTGCTAGGGGAGGGAGGGGCATACCTCACAACAAGGGTACCTGCATAATCGTTTATATACCTAACCCTGAATTGTACCCCACATCTTTATAATAAAAAAAAATAAACACAACTTCAAAAATATGTATTGTAAAAACCAGGACTTGTATCTGTGATTATTTTACTGAGATGCAAAATCTCCATAATCTTAATTCCTTTTTCAACCAAAGATTATTTACACAGCTTTCAAATAATACTTGCATGGGAAATTAAATCTTTATAATGCCTCTGTCTAATGGTCATGGTTGCCAACTTTCTGGACCAAAATTTTTATTCCTTTCCACAAAGCTAAGTAATACCCACACAATCCTTGGAGGAAATTAAAATTAACAATTAGACTCATGACAATTAGAATACAAGGAGGAACTCCATAGACATCAGTGGTGAGTCTCGAGTTGACCCCAAAAAGAACAACAACAAAAAGAATACAAGGAGGAACAACTGTAAAATGTTTGACATTAGGAATTTATATGTATGAGAGCCTTTTCTAGACACACCTGTTGTGAACGTTATGCAGAGGAAGTGTTTTGAAATACTACTAACAATTTTTAGCCTCTTATACTTTGCTACTTTGCTCAGAACTACATACCCTTTCCAAAGCAATCGTGGAACAAATGAAAACAAGGCTTCTGCCCAGTCACCAATTAGTGTAGCTTTGGAGTTGATTGAGTGTATAATAGAACATTCTTAATGCTGACCTTACTAAAATTACTTATATTGATTATCATACTACACATTTGCGCTAAGCACTTTGCTATTTATTTTAATTTGAATTCAATATGCCTTACTTATAGTAGGTGTTCAATAAATAATGGAGGAATATATAGTTTCAAAGTCAATAAAACATGCTCCACTTATTTTGAATCCTTCTCTTTTTAAATTAACGTGCTGGTTAGAGGAGAAAACTTGCTTAGAGATAATACAAGATTTTAGAATACAGATTTTGGTTATAGGTAATAAAAATCTAAATCTTACAAAATCGATAGCCCCTCACCAGGATCATTGTAACTGACAGTGAGAGACAAAGATGAAAAACAGCTACATTAATTTAGTCAGATTATGCTCTCCAGAAAGCATATTTAAATTTCAACTGGATAAGAATAATATTCAGTAAACAGTGCTAAGCTGAAATTTGAAATTATTTTTGTCTAGGAAATTTTTATCAAAATTGGGTCTAATATTGGTACATCAACAAAATGTAAATTAAGTCTGGCAATATGCAAGTTGATGATTAGATGGATTTTCTATTTATGTAAAGAAAAAACATGAGAAACAAATGTTCTACTTTATATATTAAGATTCTGTTTATATTTTGAAACATATTCTAGCATATTCACAGATTATGGGTTTGGTAAAATGAGGTAGTAAATGCTTAAAAATAAGCCTTTAAAATAGCTTAATAGTCAATTCAAGCCACTGATGACCACTATTTATAGATGAGAATGCACGCTACTTTCTCACCAACCCTTCTGTTTCTTATCTGGCATGCATTCAAATTTCTGCTGGGTTAGCATTTGCTCCTGAGAAGAGATGAAGGAAAAAGGGTCAATAAACTTTCCGTTGGCTTAGACAGTGGAAACATCTGCTGGATCCATGAGCAGCTTGCTGGCCCAAATCAACAGAGAGTGTTGATGCTTATCGACCCTACCATCTGAATCAATATTTCCTGTGCCCTGGGTTTGCACAAGCTAATTCAAGAAAAAAAGATGGAAGTGCATTACATGCCAGAATTTCCTCATTAAATAAGCATTATATATTCTAAAGGTAACAATCAAGGCATTATAAATTATGAGGTTAGCACTGTTGAGATGCAAACTGAAACAAATAGGAGAGTCTCCTGGGCTATCTTCTTACTAATTAGATCTTTTTGATTAATGATGTATTTGTATTCTATGCCTTTACAACTTTACTTAGAGATATTTGACCCTTAAACTTGATGAGTTGGTTATTGTTGTTCTTTGGTGAGAAAACGTTTGTCAGAAAAATATGCACCACATTAAAAAAAAAAAATAAGATCATTTCTGTGGGTCACTTTAAGTGTAGCTGATCAATGATTTTAGTAATAGGACTTGAAATTATAGCCCCAAATATGATCTTCATGAATTGTTATTCAATATAAATATTGATTTTCCCCTCTCCCTTCCTCCCTCCCCCTTCTCTCCCCCTCTCCCTCCCTCTCTCTCTCTCTCTCTCTCACACACACAAACACAAACACACACAATTTGCTATTTCAAAAGAGTTTATGTGTTCCCATATTACTCCCAATAACTGGAACACTTGAAACTTTCTGCAATTCTGAGTCACTGACTCACTCTATTCAGTGCCCTTAATCTTAAAAAACTGGTAGCATTCAATGATTTATTAAAATGTTTGAATACCACTGTCACCTGTAGAAAATATGGCTCCATTTAAAATTATGAACAAGGGGTTACTGCAAAGCAATAAGACTAATTTTCTTTTAGAACTTCTCTGAAAGAGGAACTTTAGTATTGACAATTTGTTGAAATTCTATCCAATAGACTGCTTTAAGAAACACAGCACCCAGAAAATATCTAAATTTGAGAAATAAGAAATAAACTATGATTAATGTATCAGTGTAGTTAAGAAAGAAAGAAAGGAAGAGTGAGGGAGAAAGAGAGACAGAGATAAATCTATAATATCTATCTATCTATCTGTTGATCACAGCACACAACTTTGGTTTCAGATATGTCAAAGAAAATAAGACTGGGACACTGGAATGAAAATCTGTGGTTACACAAATAATACATAGAGTTCATGAACTATGTCAGAATTTATTCAGTTCCAATTATATTGATTTTTGTATTTGTGTTCATCAGAGATACTGGCCTGTAGTTTTCTTTTTTGTTGTGTCTTTGGCTGATTTTGATACCAGAGTAATCTCATAGAATGAATTTAGAAGTATTTTCTCCTCCTCTATATTTTGAAATTGTTTGAGTAGGATCATTATTAGTTCATCTTTAAATGCTCATGGATTGGAAGAATCAACATTGTGAAGATGTCCATCTTACCGAAGGCAATCTACAGATTCAATGCAATACCTATCAATTTACCAGCAACATTCTTCTCACACCTAGAAAAAACAACACAGAAATTCATTTGGAAGCACAAATGACCAAGAATAGCCAGAACAATCCTTAGCAAAACAAAACAAAACAAAACAAAGCAGGTGGTATCACATTACCAGACTTCAAACTTTACTATAAAGGTACAATCATCAAAACAGCTTGGTATTGGTATAGGAACAGGCATATAGATCAGTGGAATAGAATTGAGATTCCAGAAGCAAAACCACAGTTTCTCAATCAATTAATCTTCGACAAAGCCTCCACCACCTACTACTGGGGAGAGGAGAACCTATTCAGTAAATGGTGCTGGGATAACTGGCTGACCACATGCAGAAGATTGAAACAGGACCCCTACCTATCCCCATATACAAAAATTTACTACAAATGGATCAGAGACCTAAATGTAAAACCTCAAACCATAAGAACCTTAGAAAATGAAGGACATGCCCTCATGGAAATTGGAACTGGCATCCAATTCCTGAACAAAACCCAAAACCCACAGGCCATAAGGGATAAAATAGACAAGTGGGACCTCATTAAACTGACAAGCTTCTGCAAAGCCAAAGAAACCG
>NW_006980821.1:0-3530 GCF_000164805.1 Carlito syrichta | reverse complement strand
TAAAATGGGCAAAAGAAATGAACAGACACTTCACAAAGGAAGACATCCGAGCAGCCAATAGATGCATGAAGAAATGCTCAACCTCACTAATCATCAAGGAGATGCAAATCAAAAGCACACTGAGATACCACCTAACCCCAGTCAGAATGGCAATTATCAATAACTCAAAAAATAACAGTTGTGGGAGAGGGTGTGGTGAAAAGCGAACACTCCTACACTGTTGGTGGGAGTGTAAACTAGTGCAACCTCTGTGGAAAGCAGTGTGGCGATTCCTAAAAGCTCTAAACATCAACCTCCCATATGACCCCACAATCCCCCTACTGGGAATATACCCCGAAGAAATTAAATCACTCTATAAAAAAGACACCTGCACACAAATGTTTATCGCATCATTGTTCACAATAGCAAGAACCTGGAACCAACCATGCTGCCCATCAAAAGAGGACTGAATTAAAAAAATGTGGTACATATACATGATGGAATACTATGCAGTCATAAACAAGAACAAAATTATGAATTTCACAGCAACCTGGATGGAACTAGAGTCTATAATACTGAGTGACCTCTCACAGAAACAAAGATATGAGTATCACATGTTCTCACTCATATAGTGGACCTTGATCATCCAATGCACTACCATAAGAAAATGACTGACAGTGGTGGGGGAAACAATGGGGGGGAAGGGGGTGGGACTAATGGTAGTAAACATCTGTCTGGGGACGGGGAGACACCTGTTATCAACAAGGGGCCAAAATGAAGCATATTTGTATACCTAACCCTTAACTGTACCCCAAAACATCATAATAAAAAATATTGATTAAAAAAAAAAGAATTCAGCACTGAACCCATCAGGTCCTGGCTTTTCTTTGATGGAAGACTTTTTATTACTGCTTGTGTCTAGTTACTTGTTTTATTCGTCTATTCAGGTTTTATAGTTCTTCATGGTTCAATCTTGGGAGGCTACACCAGTCTAGGAACTTACTTTTTTCTTCTGGATTTTACAGTTTATTTTCAAGGAGTTGCACATAATTGTTTCTAATAATTATTTGAATTTCTGTGGTATCAGTTGTAAAGTCTCTCTTTTTATCTGTGATTTTATTTATTTGGGTCTTTTCTCTTAGTCTGACTAAAGGTTTGCCAATTTTATCTTTTCAAAAAACGAACTTTACATTTTGTTGATCTTTTGTATTTATTAATCTCAATTTCATTTATTTCTGCTCTAATCTTTACTATGTCTTTTCTTCTACTAACTTCAGGTTTGGTTTGTTCTTACTTTTATAGTTTTTTTAGGAAATAAGACTAATTGGAGCAGTTTTGAGTACGAAAAATATGACTTATCTACTGCTATTGGAAGAGCCTGTACCACAGCAGATAGACTTCATGTACACATAATAATTATCATGTAAACCTGTCTTAAAGTTATAGAAATCCTTTTAAATGCCTCTTGTTCTCATATACTGCCTTGACAGACATAGAGTTTTCTTTTCATTTTTAAATTTTTCCCTTTGCTTTTGATTCTTCCACATCACAATACTTGAAGATATATTTGTGAAGAAGCAAAAGTAATCTGGTGAATATAAATGTGAACAATGCATCAAGTTCCCTTTTTCCTTGATGAATCTTATGTGTTCATTCAATAAACTACCATTTGAATTTTTGAGAAAACACTAAATATTTTAGGCAATGAATAAAATATAGACAAATTAATAAAAACAAAACATTTTAATGCTTTATTTCAAAAATCTGTTTTTGTCATAAAGTCATATATTTGTATTTAGTTAAGCTTACTAATTGCATAGTACACACACAAGTTTGTATTTATATTGCATTTTTGGCAAGTTAATAAGCAGGAAAGTTAAGAATAGAAAAAACTAGCCGAGCTCGGTGGTGCAGCCTATAATCCCATGCCTTTGGGAGGCTGAGGTGAGTGGATTGCCTGAGCCCATGGGTTTGAGACCTGCCTGGGCAGCAAGACCTCATCTCTACAATAAATCAAAAATTCAGCCGGGTGTGGTAGCATGCACCTGTAATTCCAGCTACTTAGAAGGCTGAGGCAGAAGGATCGTCGGAGCACAGCAGGTCGAGGCTGCAGTGGCTGGGAGCAGCCACTGCACTCCAGTCTGGGTGACAGAGTGAGACTCCCACTCAAAAAAAAAAAGAATAGAAAAAACTGACTTTGCACAGATATAGGTAAAAAATGTTGGGAATATCTAAAAATCTGATAATGTTGTAAAGTAATGCAACTACTCTGTAAGAACATAAAGCATACATAAAAAAATTTCCTGGGATTTTATAAGCAGTCTCCAAAGCTTAGAAATTTTGTAAATTAAGAAAAATACAAATTTAATGACATGGCTGGGTAACACCAAATAAATGGAAGAAATTTGGAAAATCTATTTTCTGTAAAAAAATAACTGTTCTGGAAATATACTAAAGAAAGCTGAGCAGGCAATCACACACACACATTTTTGCAATAGAGGGAAATGCACTGATGCTATGTTTCACCCACATTACAAATCTCTCCAGGGCTGGCTCTTACCATATTAATCAAGAATTAACTTTAATCATAAATCCTTTTATAGACACAGCAAATGGTAGCTAATTTTCATATAATGTTATGCATTGAGCTGGGTCACCTACTCACAGTCTCTGGATTGGCCAACTAGAAAAAATTCAATGGTTACCCTGTGGGGTCCCAGGTCAGCTGTAAGTGTACTGGAAAACTATGATCACATCCTGGATAAAAGAAAGAGAGGTGAAATCTTTATAGGAGAATCATAATTCTCTGGGTCAGGAGCTGTGGGAGCCCCTGTAAATCTGAAAGAGACTTTTGTCATGGAACAGAAGCCAATGAAGGACTAGGACCAAGCTTTGGGTATGCAAGAGTTTCTGCTTCGGGAGTTGATAGTAGAATGGGCAGCTCACAAAGGCCATAGTGAACACCAGGATCTGGTCTACAGGACTGCAACAGTTGGCGCTGCCAATCTGGCACTGTTCTGCTCTGATATCAGGAGGCGAAAGCCCTTCTAACCTTTCCTGGACTTGCAAGACCAGTTACCTGCCAGCTTTGTCTCTTCGCTGCCTTGGTCTGGCATTTGAAATGGAACACAGGTCTCCAAAGTGCTTCCTGTCTCTATGGAAACTGGCAAGCAGTACCAGACCAGCAGCCACACTCCTCAGTGACTGGGAAGAGTGGTGGCACAGAAGGTGGATACCAGGTGTTGTGCTCCAAAAGGCAGACTGAATGCTAAAAGGATGAAGTAGAGTCAAAGAAAAGTAAAATTGGATGTGAAAACACAGGAAAGCAGAAAGCAATGTAATAAAACAGCAGGGGAAAATGACTAGAGAATTCTAATTCTAAGGAACAGAGGTGCATCCCAAGAGTGGAATCATTTTGCACTTGGTTATCAGTCTTAATTTTTCCTCTACTTTCTTTCCTCACGTGACAGAGCATTCATCACCTTCTCTGGGGAATTTTAAGTCTGCATTAATGACATTTGTAATTTTCAATCCAATAGACTTGAGAATGC
>NW_006980820.1:0-759 GCF_000164805.1 Carlito syrichta | reverse complement strand
CCTGCCTAGCTGGGTAGCTAACTCATTAAATCAGTTGTATAGCCAGCTGGCTAGCTAGTTAGGTCACCTAGTTAAGTCAACTCACTAGCCAGCTGAATAGTTAGGTAGATAGTTAAGTCAGTTGGCAAGCATGTGGGATACGTATGTAGTTAACTAGTTAAATCAGCTGACTAGCCACATGGTTAGCTAGTGATATCAGCTAGATAAATCAGCTGGCTAGCCATCTGGCTAACAAGCTCAGTCACCTAGTTGAGTCAGCAGGCTAGCCAGCTGTCTAGCTGGTTAATTCGGCTAGATAATTCAAGTGGCTATGCATTGGGTAGCTAGGTAGCTAGCTAGTTAAGTCAGCTTGCTAGTCACCTGCCTAGATGTTTAAATCAGCTAGAAAATTCAGCTGGCTAGACACCTGGCTAGGTAGGTAGCTAGCTAATTAAGTCAGCTGGCTTACCGGCTGGCTAGCTAGTTAAGTCAGTGAGTTAAGTGAGCTTTTTAGCCGACTTTCTAGCTAGGTGGCTAGCTAATTAAGCCAGCTGGCTAGCCAGGTGTCTATTTAGTTTACTCAGCTAGTTAAGTCAGATGGTTAGCGAGCTTGCTAGCTAGGTGTCTGGCAAGTTAAGCTGGCTGATTAGCAGGCTGGTCAGAGAGGTGGCCAGCTAGTTAAGCTGTCTAGCCGGCTGTCCAGCAGGGTGGCTGGCTAGATAAGCTGGCTGGCTATCCAACTGTCCAGCCAGCCGGCTGGCTATTTAAGTTGGCTGGCTT
>NW_006980819.1:0-2807 GCF_000164805.1 Carlito syrichta | reverse complement strand
CTGCCTAGCTGGGTATCTAGCTAGTTAAGTCAGCTGGCTAGCTAGCTGGCTAGCTAGTTAAGTCACCTACATAAGTCAGCTCGCTGGCCAGCAATTTAGCTAGGTAGTGAGATAGTTAAGTCAGCTGGCAAGCCAGCAAGAAATGTAGGTAGGTGGCTAGTTAAGTCAGCTGGATAGCCATCAGTGTATCTAGTTATGTCAGATAGTTAAGTCAGTTGGCCTTATAGCTGTCTATTTAGGTAGCTAGCTCGTTAAATCAGCTGGCTAGCCAGGTAGCTACTATGTTAAGTCAGCCAGTTATGTCAGCTGACTAGGTTACTGACTAACTAGTTAGCTAGGCAATAAAGTCACCTGGCAAGACAGTTGGCCAGTTAGTTAAGTCAGCTAGTTTAGTCTGCTGGCTAATCAGCTGGCTAGTTAGTTAATTCAACTCGTTAAGTCAGTTGTCTAGCCAGCTGGCCATCTAGTTTTAAAGCTTGTTACACGAAATGTGTAGCCATCTGGCTCGCTAGTTATTTCAGCTAGTTAAATCTGCTGTGTAGCTAGGAAGCTAGCTAGTTAATTCAGCTTGATATGCCAGGTAGCTAGCTAGTTAATTAACCTAGTAAAGTCAGCTGACTAGCCAACTGGCCAGCTAGGTAGCTTGCTAGTTAAGTCAGCTGTATAGACAGCTGGCTAGCTAGAAAATTCACCTAGCTAATTTCAGCTGAATAGCCAGTTTACTAGCTAAGAAACAAGCAAGTTATTTCAATTGGCTAGATAGCAGGACAGCTAGTTAAGACAGCTAGTTAAGTCAGCTGGCTAGCCAGCACTCTAGCTAGGTAGTGACATACTTAATTCTGCTGCCTAGCCAGCTGGCTAGCTAATTAAGTCAACTAGTTAAGTCAACTGGCTATCCAGGTAGCTAGAGAGCTACAGCCCTTCTTAAATCAGCTGGCTTTCCAACTGGATATCTACGTAAGTCAACTAGTTTAGTCACCTGACTGGCAAGCTCCCAAGCTTGTTAATCAACTAGTCAAGTCAAGTGGCTAACCAGCTGGATAGCTTTTTAAGTCACCTCATTAAGTCAGTTGGCTAGCCATCTCCCTAGCTAGTTAAAAAGCTAGTTAATTCAGATGGCTAGACAGCAGGTTAGCTAGTTATTTCAGCTAGTTTAGTCAGCTGGCTAGCTATGTAGCTAGCTAAATAAGCAAGCTAGTTATGTCAGCTAGCTACAGTGTTGAGCCAGCTAGTTAAGTTGGCTTTCTAACAAGATATCTAGCTAGGTAGTTAGCTAGTAATTTCAGCTTGTAAATTCAGCTGGCTGTCTAGGTAGCTAGCTAGTTAAGTCAACTTTTAAGTCAAGTGGCTAGTTAGTTAAGTCAGCTAGTTAAATCAGCTGTCCAACCAGCTGCCTAGCTGTGTATCTAGCTAGTTAAGTGAGCTGGCTAGCCAGCTGGCTAGCTAGTTAAGTCACCTAGTTAACTCAGTTCGCTAGCCAACTTTTTAGCTAGGTAGCTATGTAGTTAAGTCAGCTGGTAACCCAGCGGCATATGTAGGTAGCTATCTAGTTAAGTCAGCTGGCTACCCACCTGTCTAGCTAGAGATGTCAGATAGTTATGTCAGTTAGCTAGCCAACTGGCTAAGTAGTTTTGTCAGCTAGTTGAGTCAGCTGGCAAGTCAGCTGGCTAGCTGGTTAAGTCAGCTAGTTAATTGAAGTGGCTAGCCAGCTGGCTAGCTAGGTAACTTGCTAGTTAAGGCAGCTGGCTAGACAGCTAGCCAGCAAACTAGCTAGTCAACTAGTTAAGTCAGCTAGCTAGCCAGCTAACTAGTTAAGTCAGCTAGCATGTCAGCTAACTATTCAGGTACCTAGTTAAGTCAGCTAGCTATTCAGGTTGCTAGTCAGCTTGCTAGTTAAGTCAGCTAGCTAGTTAAGTCAGCTAGCTAGTTAGCTAGATCATCAGCTAGATAGTTAAGTCAGATTGCAAATCAGCTAATTACTTAGCTAACTAGTTGGCTAGCAACTCAGCCAGCTGATGAGCTAACTAGTGGGCTCCCTCGCTTTCCATCAGGTAACTAACTAGTAGGCTTGCTCGCCTGCCAAACGGTCAGCAAACTAGTCATCTCTCATGCCAGCCAACAGGTCAACTATCTTCTCACCTCGCTTGCTGGCTAAGATGTCTCTATTGACCCCATTTCCTCCCCCTTTCTACTCAGCACTAACCAGATTAAGCTCCTGTTGCTGACTAGACAGATGGTTAGCTAGGTAGCTAGCTAAGTAACTGGTTGGCTAGCTAGGTGGCTGGCAAGTTATGCTGGCTAGTTAGCAGGCTTGTCAGGTAGGTGGCTAGCTAGTTAAGCTGGCTGACTAATGGGCTGACTTGCAGAGAGGTTGGCTAGTTAAGCCGGCTGGCCATCCAAGTGTCCAGCCAGCAGGCTGCCTAATTAAGCTGGCTGGCTAGCCAGCTGGCCAGCCCACTTGCTGGCTAGCTGGCTCCCTAGCCAGCTAGCCAGCCAGGTAGCTAGCAAGTTAAGACAATGGTCAGCAGTCTAGCCAAACATGCAGCTGGCTACTTAAGTCAGCTGGCTAGCCAGCTATCCAGTCAACTTGCTAGTCAGCTAGTAAAGTCAGCTAACTATCCAGCTAGCTAATTAAGTCAGCTAGCAACTCAGGTAACTATTCAGCTATCTAGATAAGTCAGTTAGCTATAGAGCATGCTAGTCAGCTAGCTTGCTGGTCAACTAGATAAGTTAGTCAGCTAGCCAGTTAACTAGCCAGTTAGCTAGCTAGTTAAGTCAGCTAGCTAGACAGCTAGATAGCTTGTTTG
>NW_006980818.1:0-907 GCF_000164805.1 Carlito syrichta | reverse complement strand
GAGCAAAAGGGGGAAACGAAGGATAAAAATTTTAAAAGGAGAGAAATAGTCACAGCACATTTTATGAGATGTAAGATTCAATTTCTGTTGCTCTTCAGCCATTTATGGGAGGTGAGACTGGACTCCAGAGCTTTTGAAGCCATAGGTGAGAAACCTTGAAGATGAGAAAGATTTGGCGTCAGCCTCCTCCCTTGCTTCCATTTGCTTGGGTCTCCTCCAAGGTCCCAAGGTCCCTAACCATGAACACACTTCTTCATGTAACTTCAGGTGGTTACACTCATTGTCTCTTTCCACTCCAATCTCCCCTTTGTCATGCTTTGCCTCATGGCAGGAGGCATGGCAGTGGTTGAGCATAATTTTGGCATCCGAAAAAGGGAAAATTGAGTTAGAGATGCCATAGGATGTATCCATAACCATATCTTTCTATCAATATCATCTCTCTCTCTTGTGTCTCACTTACTCTTTGGTGTGTAGTTAGGTTATTGTTTGCTACTCTGATGTAGAGAGGTGTTCAGTGGGTCATGGTGGGTCATGTTGCTGACTCACTGGGCATTGGTCTGTGATGGTGCAAACTTTGTACTGTAACCTCAGATGAGTACACCTTATGGTGCCTAAGGGAGCTGACAGTATCAGAAGCAAGTGTGTATGTGAGCGCACATGCATTTTAGGGTGAGAGTAAGATATCAAATGTACAAAACCAGAAGCTCTTCTATGGAAAATGATTGATTGCACCTCATATATGAAATAAACATTATAAGATTTTCTCAAAATGTCTAATATTTCTAGGAATGACTTTTTTTTTTTGAGTTGGATTCTCACTCTGTCACCCAGACTGGAGTGCAGTGGCTTCTTCCGGCCACCGCAGCCTCGACCTGCTGGGCTCCAGCAATCCTTCCACCTCAACCTT
>NW_006980817.1:0-301 GCF_000164805.1 Carlito syrichta | reverse complement strand
TCCAATTTGGCAGGAAAAGTCAATGGTAATAATTAGAACTGTTTCTATTGACTAAAATAGCAATCCAAATGAAATAATCCATCCCTGTGAAAATCACAGAGATTAATGCTATGGGCAAAATTTTGAATGATGCAGCTACAAAGATGTTTACCATCTACCCATTAATTTATCTGGTTTGAACAATCTAACAGTCTGGCATGTGTTAGAAAATGAGAGGAGACGGGGCAAGATGGCGACGGCATAGGTGAACTTGTGAGATTCTCTGAACGGACCAAGACTGCAAACTGCTGAATAGACAGAC
>NW_006980816.1:0-773 GCF_000164805.1 Carlito syrichta | reverse complement strand
CTATTCGTGTCGTCAGACACAAGTTGCCTTACTCCTGTCGTCGGATACTGATTGTTTTATTCGTGTCTCTGGATATTAATTGTCTTATTCGTGTCACCGGATATTAATTGTCTTATGTTTGTCGCCGAATACTAATTTTCTGATGCGTGTCGGATACTAATTGTCTTATAAGGGTCGCCGGATATGAATTGTCTTATTCGTGTCGCCCAATACTAATTGTCTTATTCGTGTCACCGGATAATAATTGGCGTATTCGTGTCATCAGTTACTAATTGTTTTATTTGTGTCATCGTATACTAATTGATTTATTCGTGTCATCGGATACCAATTGTCTTATTCGTGGTGCCGGATACTATTTGCCTTTTTCGTGCCGTTGGATACTAAATGTCTTAATTGTGACGTCAGATACCATTTGTTTTACTCATGACATCGGGTACAAATTGTCTTATCCGTGTCATCGGATATTGTCTTATTCGTGTCATGGATACTAAATGTCTTATTTGTGTCATCAGATACCAGTTCTCTTATTCATGTCTTCTTCATGTCATCGGATACTAATTTGCTTATATGTGTCGCCAGATACTAATTGTCTTATTTGTGTAGCCAGATATTATTTGTCATATTCTTGTCGTCAGATACTAATTGACTTATTCGTGTCGCCGGATACTAATTGTCTTATACGTGTCGCCAGATACTAATTGTCTTATTAGAGTGGCCGAATACTAATTGTCTTATTCGTGTCGTTGGATACTAATTCGGATACTAAATGTCTT
>NW_006980815.1:0-359 GCF_000164805.1 Carlito syrichta | reverse complement strand
AGGCTTAGGCTATCCACTCGCCTCAACCTCTGAAGAGATGAGATGCCAGCCTGAGTCTATATGCCCGCCCAGTGGTTGTGCTGTTGGTGGTTGGTATTATTATTCTGAGTAAGATCTGAAGTGTAGGTGCCCGATTTTGGCCACCTCGGACTATATTGGTTGGGCCCCAGAGATACTCCCGCTGCAGCCACCTGAATGGACAGAATGACAGGTGTGTGCTACCATGCTCAGCTCATTCATTTGGCTTCTTGTAGAGACGAAGTTTCGCCAAGGTGCCTGGACTTATCTCGAACCCTGCAGCTCAGGACATCCTATCACCTTGGCCTCCCAAAGTGCCAGGGTGACAAGCATGCCAGGCC
>NW_006980814.1:0-3569 GCF_000164805.1 Carlito syrichta | reverse complement strand
GCCTCCTTGTGTACACTGATAGTTTGGGGTCTGTTCACCTGGCATATAAGTCCCACGTGGTAGGGGGTCTTCTCATTCCATCTAGCTTGAACAATAGTTTCTTTTAATGATTCTTCAAAATCACTTTGCAATGGGAGGTAAGGCTCTTGTGCAAATGCCCATGTCCCTAGAAAAGGTAACAATATGACTTAAATTCACGCTTTGATAGAATACTATCAGATTTCTTCTAGAGAGCATGTTTTGATGTAGAGCAGATAATAAGCTATCTCTATTCAAAATGAGAATTATAAATCGTGGGAGTTAAACTTAGACCAGTGGGGTGAGGACTGAAGAGACTTCTGGATAAAAATGCACGCACACATTTTTAAAGACATCATTAACATCCATTGCAGTTGCATTTAAAATGTACATATGAGGAAATGAGTTCCATTAATGTAAAAATTAAGGAACTTTGAGCTAGATCAAGTGATGATGTTAAAAAATCAACTCTTAACAGGGGAAGAACATTTATCAAAGGAAACCTAAAATTTAGAACACAAAATGTATAGTGAAGTTATAGGAACCCTAGATAAAGTGTTAATACAAGAAATGAAAAAAAGATATGATTCAACTTTGTGAAGACATACCTTACCAAAAGAGGATAACAAAGGAGTCAACATTGTCTAGTGAGCATGGACTTAGATACAGGATAATTTAGTATATTTTTTAGCATCTAAATATAGGAGGAATTTATTTTGCCAGAGACAAAAAGGGAAACCAAAATGATCATTTGACTTTAGAATTGGGAGGTGAAAATACTATAAACTAGCCTGAAGATCTGTGATATCAAAAGATGGATTCTGCGAGAGAGATCTGTACTCTGAAGCAAGGTGATGACAGGTTGCATCTCACGGGAAACATTTGGTGGTTAAACCAGTGCCAGTAGCAGTATGATCCTGTCTTTTTAATCCTGTGAAAAGCTTATGGAAGCAC
Organism: Carlito syrichta; assembly: GCF_000164805.1. NCBI lineage: Eukaryota > Metazoa > Chordata > Mammalia > Primates > Tarsiidae > Carlito > Carlito syrichta. The sequence goes on along the minus strand of NW_006980814.1, from coordinate 2,597 downwards.
ATTTCCAGTGTTTGTGAGATGCTTCAACTCGTTGTAAACCAAAATTACTTCATAGTACAGCAAAGTCTAGTCACTTGCTTAAACAATCCTATATAGGCTAAAATAAAATAAAGAAGAAGAAAAAGAACACATTAGCAACAGAAAGTAAATAATTCAGGAATTTCACCTTCCCCTTTTTTATTCCACCCAGATGGTGTCAACCTAGCGAATCGAGAGTCATATAGGTTTAGAACTGGGGAGCCATTTTCTGTTTGATAACACTGAAAGATGTGTACTACAGGAAAGGGAATTGAATCAAAGAAAGGTCATTTATAGGTAGTAAAGTCAAATGTCACCTCCCTCAATTTTCATGACATGTGGTTTAGAAAAAGGTTAGTTTAGTATAGAACTTCTTGTGGCATTCTGAACTGTTTCACAACATCATAGATGAAGAAGAGAATAACACCAACAGTATTTCTCCCTCAGCATCTGTGCTCAAGTTTCAAAAAGGTTTTAAAACTTAATGAGGTACTAGACACCTGGGAAAGTCCCACTCAGTAGACCGAGAATATCACTAAAAGTTCTGTAAACTATATTTCAGAAACTGCTACATTGGAAAACTGTATTTTTTAAGTATACTATTATTGAGAAATAAATCCATATGCAGAATCTATAGCATTATAGACTGATGATATAACTCATCTCAACAAAGTTGGAGAATCAGAAGGACTAGGGAAACCCTATATGCACTTATTTTGTGACAGGCACCATGGTAAGCATATTACATACATTATTTCATTTAACACCAAGGGTCATTTTAACAGAGGCAATATTATCCCCATTTTTTCACATGAAGAAATTGAAGCTTGGGGACATTATTAACTTGTTTGGATTCCCACAGTGTCAGAACTAGACAGTGTCAGACACATGTTTTAAGTTTTAGAAAGCCCATATTCATAACTATCATAATATATTCTCTCCTAAATTGCCAAACATCTTCCACAGTAATATAGACCTGTAGTTAAATCCAGTCCTATGAGTAACATACTGTCAAATGTGAATCACTTGAAAGAAAACTGAATTTCCAGGTTGTTCTGAGAAGGTTAACTAAATGTGTTATCAACTCAGATCTCTCTACCAAACCCAGTGCTTATCTATGTATGAAACATGAACTATCTGACATTTAGTACTTTAATATCAAATATTCATTAATACCTATCTTGAGCTTTTCTGAATAAATTAATGACATGAGATAACCACCCTATGGGTGAGTAACTGAGTAACAATTAATGGTGACAGAAAGTTCCAGAGAATAACATAATTTTAAATTCTGGGTCATCAGTCATATTTGCACATTTTGCTTCAAGCGATATCATTTCTGATTTATTACTCCCTAAAATATAGGGATCATATTGTCCACCTTTGTAGACTTACTTCACCTACGTGTGCAAAGAATGAATGAGTGAACTCTAGCTGAACTCACTACTCAAATATAATCTTGAAAAGGAGGAACCACAGGATTGAACCAGTGTAAAAATTTGCCAGTTTGGGAATTGAAAGACATTAATCAAAGAAGTTGAGTTTCATTAAATAAATTGGAGGAATGTACCATCAAATAAGCTATTTAAAGGATACTACTAGGGTACTGGCCAATATAAAGAAGCAGAAGGATATAGAGACCTCAAGTCCCAGTGAGGTTAAAGAACTTGCATAAATAAGTATACCTAACCCTGAATTGAACCCCACATCTTTATAATAAGTAAATAATTTTTTTAAAAAAGAAACATTTGAAAGCATAGAAAAGAAGAAAATTATATAAATCCGTAGTGACTCCTTCAAAATAAACTCTTTATAGTCATTAAAAAAAAAGAATACTTAGTGAGAGATAGAAATATATAGAAGATTGTGAACAGATATTCCTGATGGAGACCAAGGTGTCAGAATCCAGAATGGAAATTGAGAAATCATGGCCCCTAGGGGTTGGGTCATCATAAAAGTGAAAGGATTATCAGGAGATGTAGCAACTAGGGACTAGAGGGAGGTATTGTACTAGGCACTGCAGTTTGATAAGAATGAGCTCCTGGGAGACTAATGAGTAATGGGAAGGAGAAAGGGTTGTGAGAAGGTAACATGAAAGGCTGAGCATCAGAGAAACTGGGGTTTCACCTGGAAGTGTAAATGTTCTGTTTTGTCTTTGGACTATATAAGGAGTGCTGGCCCTATATTCTAACCTTGACCAAGGTGAATCAGGAAAATGAATAGCCCTCACTTAAGAATACTATAAGTAGAGTGACCATATGAATTGGTTTGCTAAGAACATTCCCAATTCAAGCCTGTGGTCCTGACATAGTTATTAATAGTACCTCCTTTTAGTCTTTAAATGTCCTGGTTTCTATGTCAAATTACATACACACTCTGTTTTAGAGGGGGTAGTGCCCTCAAGAAAATGCTCTTTCATTTAGGTAATTTTTTTTTAAGAAATGGGAGGATATCGGATGGATTTACGTGTGTGTGTGTGTGTGTGTGTGTGTGTGTGTGTGTGTGTGTATGCATGTGTGTATGTGTGTGTGTGTTTCTGGAGAGAATAGTTCCAGAGGCCTTAGTAATAAGGGTTTGAG
>NW_006980813.1:4251-5103 GCF_000164805.1 Carlito syrichta | reverse complement strand
AATGAGTGGCCAAATATGGATCAAATGTTTATTCCCACCTACTCCATTATAAGTAGGAAACAGTGGGACTACACAGTTCTAACATGACTGCATTTCCCAGAGAAGGGGAACTTGGGATCTACTATCATCTCTCTACTTCTTGCTATATATAAATTGCTATAAACTCTGTTTATAACAGTATATTTGTTATTATCATTTCTGTTATAATCATTAGAAAAATATTTTTATTTGAATCAAGATGAAATATAAGTAAATAAAATTTCAAAGGAATCCTTATTATAAAGGCAAAATCTAAACTCCTTGATACCATATGATATACCAGTCTTTATGTCCAAACTCAGCTGTCACCATCTTTTTCAATAAATTCTATTCCCTAGCCACACAAGAATGTTGTGGTTTCCTGAGTATGTCACAGACATTTATACCTATGTAACTTTGGTTATGTTGTTCTATTGACCTAAAAACTTTCTCACCATCTTTCACTTGAAAAAAAAGTTAAGCCAGGTACAGAGGCTTCTGCCTGTAATCCCTGCACTTTGGGAGGCAGAGGCAGAATCTGTGCCTGAGTTCACAGGTTCGAGACCAGCCTGGGAAACATGGTAAGACCTAGTCTCTACAATAAAATAAAAAAATTATTTGGGTATCATGGCACATGCCCTATAGTTCCAGCTACTTGGAAGACTGAGATGGAAGGATCATATGAGTCCAGTAGGTCGAGGCTGCAGTAGCCACGAGTGTACCACCGCACTCCAGTCTGGGTGACAGAGTGAGACTCCAACTCAAAAGAAAATAATCAAAGCAACATGAAAATTAAAGTCAAACTAAAATGTCATCTTCTTTGTGAGACTATTT
>NW_006980813.1:0-4001 GCF_000164805.1 Carlito syrichta | reverse complement strand
ACAATAGTAATAATAATAAATGGATGAACATAAATTTATATCTGTAATTTTGGTTAGCAACCTGTTTACAGTTTACGATGGCAATTTTATTAGATTATACATTTTATAATGTACAAGGTCATATTCTTCTCCCTTCAGAGTTTCAACCTTACTTAATATTTCAAAAATTTCTACCAATAATTCTTTTCTCTAGTTCTTTAGTAGTCTTTTTCCAGTACTCTGCTTCTTTTTTCTGTGGTCTTCCATCATTTCCCACTTCTCTCTATCCCAAGAACTTCCATTCACCTTAGTACTTTCTCTTCCAAACACTATCTGCCTGATGGTAGAGTGCACAATATTCTGAACATAAAAGATCTTTTAAGTCTTGGTACCACACAGCTATGTGAGCAGACTCAGTCAGTACTTTTCTCCCACCCAACTTCTCAAGAGTGTTAATCTAATGTTGTTGAACTTCTTTCTGTGTTTAGACCAATGATTCTTGATGGTCAAGAAAGAGTGAGGATATAGAATAGTCTTTTTCAAGGGAAGACATCTCAGTATTTGCTAACCTACACATTACCTACCAAATTTAATCCTTATTCTGATATGTGTCTGTTTTTTCCTTACCCTGGGAAAGAGGTAGTCCCTAATAACACAGTGGTTGAGAGTGAGTAAATGATCCTTTAGAATAATGGAGAAGAAAAAAATGACAAATGAATAAAAGCTGTATGTGAACACCCATCAGGAAAGGAAAGACTGAGATCAGATTCTACAGGTCTTCTTACGTAATTGAATTGCAGTTAGGGAATATTGAGGTGAGTCGCAAACATTAATTGAGTAAAAGGTGAAGTGATAGAGAGGAACAAGGAATACACTAAGAATTTCAGTTTTCTAGATGAAGTATCTGCTGTTTACTAGATTCTTTACATACATATGTCTTCTCGCAAAAACTAGCAAAAACTTATTTTCACTGTACAGAAAAGTGAATTTTACATTAGGGAGGGTAAGTCTCCAGGTCCAGGCCCCACAAAGATGAAAAGCAGAGTCGTGATGCAGACCCATGTCCATTTCTGCTTTTTTCCCCCCACTCTGTATTTTCCATAGAACCAGTGTAATTTATGCTAAGATTTATGGTGCTACTAATCTTCAGACATGGTGACTATATTACAGGTCACAGACATAGCAGGAAAAACAAATGAAGTTGTGTATTCAGATTGTGCTGCTAATAAAGTTATCTCAAATAAGGTGAGAATAAGTGGTAGATTAGTCAAAATTAACTGACTTGTGGTAGGGAAAATACTGAAGTCACATGACTAATATTTAAGGGAATAAACATTAACATCTCTCTGACTATTTCCAGGCCTAACTCATTCCTAATTCTCTCTCTCTCTCTCTCTCTCTCTCTCTCTTTCTCTCTGTCTCTTTTTTTGGTAGAGATGGAGTCTCTCTGTCGCTCAGGCTGGTCTTGATACCTGGCCTCCATTCTCTACCTTGCAAAGTGCTGAAATTATAGTTGTTAGCCACCACACCCAGCCTCAAATATTTTAAATGCGTACTTACCAATGGATTTCCTTGGCTTGCTACTTGGTTTGCCTTAAAGTGTTTCAAAGTTGATTGGTAATGCTTCTTCTTATACACTAATAGCTAACAGTTATTGAATTTTACTCTGGGCCAGGGACCCTGTTAAGCCTTTACTTGGATAATCTCATTTAATGCTCACAAAAGGTCCAACAGTTAGGTAATATTATTATCCCTACCTTGTTTATTGTACAAAGGAAGTTTAGAAGCTAAGTAAGTTAATCAAGACTCTATAGACAAAATTGTATTCAGGGCAAACTACTGATTCACAAAGCCATCAGGTTAAATCACATGCTTAGCATTTCACACATAGGATGATATCATCTCACTTAGAAATAAAAAAGTCATTTATAAAACAAATACATTAAAACCATCATTCTATGAGCAAAAAATGACTTTTTTATAATGAAGACTTGTTCAGCAAAAAATTATATGCTTAGAAGATTGTTTTTGGCTGATTTTTTTTTTTTTTGCACTTCAAAAGCCAGATTTAAACTTAGAGTGGTAGAAACCCCTAACTATATAAGTTACTGAATTTTTTAAAAATATAAAACCAAATCATGTATATGAAAATAGTGTTCCTTATGTGGTAAAAGTACTCTTTACTAATAGTATATGATCTTTCTGCATGATTGGATCATTTTTATAGCTCACATCAAGGAAATGTGTATCCATGGCAACAGTAATACAAATTCATTGTATTGTTATAAACTCTGGACTTAGAGATTTCATTCATTCAGGACAGAAAAAAATCTTATTATTCTTATTTAAACAAATGAACATAAGCCTCTACATTAGTATGAAAAGGGTCTCAATACTTATGGTTTGTTTTTGTTTTGCTTGTTTTACATAAGTGTATATCTATATTTTAAAATTCTTTTAGTATGTGTTTTTCATACTAGAATTATCTCATCTTACCTCAAATTTTGTTTTGTTAATTTCAGCCATGCATGATTTTGTTTGTCTCTTAAAATATTAATGTTGATTTGATTTCTGACATCATCTTTTTCCCTGGTTTCTTGCATAGATTAAAAGTACACCATAAAAATGTAATCAAAGTGCTTCTGCCAATTAGACTTAGTACTCACAGACCTCAAAGTAGAATATCTTTTCCATTTTAATAGCGTTGTTTTGAAAGTAACATTTCTCAAATGATATTATTTAATTACTGAAAAATATCATACATCATAATGCCAGAAATACATGCTGGTTTCTCCTTTCTTCCTTTGAGATATCCACTTATGATCAAATAGGGGCATGCAAGGACACTGGAGCACTGAAATAGGCTGAGTTCCTCCTCCACACCTTGTCAGAGAAAAATTGCATCGTCAGTTTCTTCTAGAAAATCCTATGATGTCAGGGTCCCATTTACAACACCTCCAGAAATTCTCATATTGAGTTAACTGCCTGGCTCATTAATCTCTACTATTATTTTTCTTTCCAGAGATCTGGGATAGGGAGAAGGGTTGGGAAAGATTGGAGAAGGAAAATCAAAGCATGTCTTTATATTCATGTAACTTATTTGTCTCTGCAGGGTCGAAATAGCATTTTACAATGTTTTCTATAAAACCATGTCTTACACATTTGTAGAGTTCTCTAAATAGCTTGCTTCTCATTTCTATATATTTTAGTTGCTTGTGATAGAAAAAGTCTTAATGTCACTTTGATTATGGCTTTTTAATGAGAATTTCAGAGAAAGGAATGCAGAAAATGAAGGAAGGAGGTTGGGAGGGAGAAGTAGCCTAATAAAAAGAGAGTACAAACTATGGAGCTGTAGTAAACCTTTCCTGTGTTTATCTATGTCAAACTAATGCCAAATCAGGGAAAAAAGAAAGGACCCACAATTCAGCAAGGGGAGGAGATCATGAAAAGATAGTAGCCACAAGTCAGTTCATTTGGCTTCCTTGTGGCCATGAGAGATCTAAAACCCTCACTGATTGTGGGAATGTGGGAATCAGAAGGCAAACAACTTCAGCAACCATTTAAGTGGGCCAGGACTGAAGAGAAAAATTCTCAACAAGACAAAGACTTTCTTTTCTACATATATGTATTTTTATTTTCTAGCAATTTACAGTGATTCCTTTTTCCATCTGACAAGGGTTGTGGACACATTGTTTTTTGCACATGGATTAATGGGTCTTATAATTATGAATTAAAAAATAGTTGTATCAGTTAGTGAACTACAGGTTAATGAAACATCTCGGGTAAAATTAGAGACTGAAGTTAAGTCTGGAGGGGGATTATCTGCAACATAAAGTGAAAAGTCAGTTATCAAACACAAAGGTGCAGGGTACAAGAGAGGATAGGCAGGGACATTTCTCAGAGGGATGGGACAGCACCAAGAGACCCATCTTGGGTGAGGTTTAGACAGGTGGGGCTGAGAGTACAGGCTCTAGGTCAAAGCTTGCATGTGAACCTCTACCCAGGCTCCAGCAAGCACCCTG
>NW_006980812.1:0-489 GCF_000164805.1 Carlito syrichta | reverse complement strand
CAGCCAGCTAGCTAGCTAGGTTAGTAGCTAGTTGAATCACTTAGTTAAATCAGCTGGCTAGCAAGGTAGTTATATGGTTAAGTCAGGTAGTTGCAGCTGGATAGCTAGTTAAGTCAGTTAGTTAAGTCAACTGGCTAGACAACTGCCTATCATGGTAGCTATCTAGTTAAGTCAGCTGGGGAGCCATCTGGCTAGCTAGTTAAGTTACCTAGTTAAGTCAGTTGGCTAGCCAGCTTGCTAGCTAGATAAAAAGTTATTTAACTCAGATGTCTAAACAGCTGGATAGCTAGTTAAGTCAGTTAGTTAAGTCAACTGGCTAGACAACTGCCTATCATGGTAGCTATCTAGTTAAGTCAGCTGGGGAGCCATCTGGCTAGCTAGTTAAGTTACCTAGTTAAGTCAGTTGGCTAGCCAGCTTGCTAGCTAGATAAAAAGTTATTTAACTCAGATGTCTAAACAGCTGGGTAGCTAGTTATTTCAGCCAGTTAA
>NW_006980811.1:0-382 GCF_000164805.1 Carlito syrichta | reverse complement strand
CCTTTTTCCCACAGATTTTTTTCCACAAAACTTCTGTTGCTTTTTGAGTTTTTAAAAACAGCCATCCTATCTGTGAGATGGTATCTCATTGTAGTTTTTATTTGCACTTTCCTGAGGATTAGTAATGCTAAGTGCTTTTCTTAAAATATGCTTTTTGGCTAACTTTATGTAATTTTGAAAATTAGTTTAATTTTTACAATTATATATCTTCTTTTATATCCTATTGTTTTTGTCCTGTTTCCAAAGAGGAGAGATGATAGATAGATAAATAGATAGATAGATAGATAGATAGATAGATAGATAGATAGACAGATAGAAAGGTGATAGATAGATGGTAGATTTATACATAGATTGATACATAGATAGAAACAGATAGAAACAT
>NW_006980810.1:0-343 GCF_000164805.1 Carlito syrichta | reverse complement strand
GTTTGCTCCTCTCCACGCATGTCCTCACTGAGCTTTTGGCCAGTCCTCATTGACTGACTGACTGGCAGTCAGTTAGGGTGGAATGAATGAAGAGATGGAGGTAATGCTCTGTTTTCAGACTTGCAGGTAGCCCATTTTTTTTAACCCAGTCCTACATGTGGAGAAGCCAGCAAGTGCATCTGAAGTTGGGAGTCTGGTTTGGGGTTTGGGAAGCTCTCATCACTACCCTCACCAAAGGCTACTGACCTGCCGAAGGCCTGGCGGTAGGCTTTGGCTTTGGAGAGCTACCTCTCCACTTGCCAAGTTCTCTCTGAGCAGCATTTTCAGGAGGTTGTAGTTCAAC
>NW_006980809.1:0-505 GCF_000164805.1 Carlito syrichta | reverse complement strand
GTTTTTTGATCACTTACTCAACCTGCTTACTAGTTATAGTTCTGTTTGGATTATTTATTTGTTCATGATTCAGTTCTGGTAGGTTGTTTCTTTTAAGAAATGTGTCTATTTTACTTAGGTTATCCAATTTGGTGACATACAACTGTTCATAGTAACTTCTTATAATACCTTTTATTTCTGTAAAGTGTATAGTTATATTTTCTCTTTCTCTTCTAATTTTGTGTTTTTGTATTTGAGCATTTTGTACTGGAGTATTTTTTTCTTAGTCTACCTAACTAAAAGTTTATCCATCTTGTTGATCTTTTAAGCAATCAACTCTTGATTTCATTGATTTTCTCTATTTTTTATTCCCAATTTTATCTTTACCCTAATCTTTATTATTATCTTCTTTTTTACTAGCTTTAGGTTTATTCTGCTTTTCTAGTTCCTTAAGATATAAAGTCAGGTTGTAGATTTAAGATCTTTCTTCCTTTTTAATGTAAATAGCACTGTTTTGCTGCATCTC
>NW_006980808.1:0-445 GCF_000164805.1 Carlito syrichta | reverse complement strand
AATGGATGCTATTCTTTTTTTCCTTTTTTTCATTTTTTCCTTGATTTGGAGTCTCAATCCGTTGCCCAGGTTGGAGGGTGGTGACTCACTTCCAGCCACCGCAGCCTTGGCCCACTGGGCTCCCGTGAGCCTTTCCATGGCCTTCCGAGGAGCTGAAACAACAGGAACACACAACCACTCCCAGCTCATCTGGGATGGAGATTAAACACTAGTCTTACTGAGGTGCCCAGGCAAGTCTTGGCCCATGGGCTCGGGCCAGACGCTGTCCTTGGCCTCCCAAGGCATTGGGATGGTGAGGCTGAGCTCCAGAACCCAGCCTTGATTCTTTCTCAAAAACAAACTAGAAGGCTTGGTGCGTCAGCCCATGTTTGGTATCCCAGCGCTTTGGGAGGCCTAGAGCAGAGAATGAATGGAGCCCAGGAGCCCAAGGCCATCCCATACCATG
>NW_006980807.1:0-401 GCF_000164805.1 Carlito syrichta | reverse complement strand
GATGAAAAACAAAATGTCAGAAGAAAAGAAGTTAGGTTCAAGTCTCCATGAAGTGGTAAAACTCCTTTTCCTTTAACTGTAGTCTAAGGTTCTAGATGACTTCACCCTGAGTTAATTCAGGCAGCCCCATATTATTTTAGACTATACATTTCATTTTTTCAGGGATTGAAATATATGACATCCCAAATAAATTTGCCATTTCAATTTCTGTGTAAGTATGAAGATAGTGTTATGACTCTTTTGCAAGGTTCACAATAGGAAGAACTTTTAGCAGCAAGCAAGACAATAATACTTCTGTGCCACAGAAAGTATTATTTATTGTCAATAAGTGCATTTTTCTGAGAGTAGCAACGTTATCTACACATCTGTGATGATGATAACCTGCTAAAGGTTATCTGTGT
>NW_006980806.1:0-411 GCF_000164805.1 Carlito syrichta | reverse complement strand
CTTTCTTGTCCTGGGCCAGCCTGCTGATGTTCTCCTTCTCTCAGTGCTGCTCCTTCAGCACTACCCTCTGGTTCTTGTAGAGGGCAATGTACTTGCCTGCAGAATGACAGACCCCTCCAAACTCACAGAGCGGCTGCACCACGGCCCTGAATCCCAACTCATTGATAGTGTCAGTGTCTCAAGACAGCTGGATGCAGTGATGCTCCAGCTCCTCCATCCACTCCTTCATGTCTGACTTCTCCTGCATCACCTCCATGAAGCACCTCTGGAGTCAGAATCCAGTCAGTGTCAGTAGCAACCTGCCACCCCACAATAAATGGGCCTGTCAGGAGTGACTCCCTCACCTGTAGTTTCTTCATGGCCTCCAGGAGAGCCTGGTTCTCCTCCTCAGACACAGATTTGTCCCTGATC
>NW_006980805.1:0-382 GCF_000164805.1 Carlito syrichta | reverse complement strand
AGCTGACATAACTAGCTAGCTACCTAGCTAGCCAACTGACTTGACTAGCTAGCTACCTAGTTTGCCAGATGGCTACCTTACTTAACTAACTGACATAACCAGCTAGCCAGTTGACTAGACAGGTGACTTAACTTGTTAATATCACTCCATAGTCGGTTAGCTATCTAGTTGACTTAATTAGCTAACTACCTACCTAGCAAGTTGGCTAACAGCTATCTTAAGTAGCTGAATTAACCAATTACAAGTTGAGTGGACAACTTGTTTAACTAAGGGACTTATCTAGCTAGCCAGCTGACTTAACTAGCTGATATAACTAGCTAGCTACCTAGCTAGCCAGGTGATATAACTAGCTGATTTAACTAGCTAGCTACCTAACTAGCTA
>NW_006980804.1:0-4694 GCF_000164805.1 Carlito syrichta | reverse complement strand
CAAGTTGACTGGAAAGGCTTCACAGGACATGAATTTTTTCACGACTCATGAATGAGGAATGGAGTTGCTTGCCTTGTACTTGAAGCATCAAGATGAGTAATTACAACTCGTCTAACTTTGAAAGCGCGACATAAACTCAATTTCATTCCTCCAGCTATTCAGCAGTACCCTGACACTGTGGGTCAGGAGGACCTTGGAGGGAAATCATAAACATATGTTCTGCTGCTGCACAGCACAACAGTGAGAGCTCGATCGGGAGAGGTAGAGCTGCTAGGGTCCCGTGAGGTCGGGAAATTTCTGAACATGAATCCTCTGCTGTACAACTGGAAGTCACTCTCAAGGCTGTGGGGAGAACTGGGGAAGGAGCCACCACTGCCATGTCTCTGGGTCAGCAGGGCAGGTGGGAAGGAAGGAAGGCTGGACGTGGTACTTGTAAGAACTACAACTTGTAGAGAATGAGAGCTATCCCCCATACATAATTCTGAGATTGCACTACTAATATCACCAGTTGAAGCTGAAATGTACTCTTCTGTGAATAAAATCCTGCCGTTTCTGCACTTGTTATAGTCATTGACATGGATTGTCAGAGATTGGCAGAACTCTTTGGATGGACTTAGGAGTTGGATGAGGGATAGAAATGGGAAATATAGAGAGGCAGAAGCCAGGGGTGGTGGCTCTTGCCTGTAACACTTGCACTTTGGGGGACTGAGGAGAGAGGATTGCTTGGGCACAGAAGTTGGAGATCAGTCTGGGCAACATAGCAAGACCTTGTCTTTACAAAAAAACAAAAAGCCAGATGTGGTGGCACCTGTAATCCCAACTACTTGGAAGGCTGAAAATCACCTGAACCCAGGAGGTCTAGGCTGGGGTGTGAGCTTTGATCATGCCATTGCACTTCACCTTGGGCAACAGAGTGATACCCGACTCCAAAAAAAAATGGGTGATATATAGACCCTGTTGTCAAGGAATTTAGAGCATACGTTTCAATTTTATTGAAATCATTTTCTGTAGATATGTCTCCTCTAAAAGACAGTGACAGGTGACATTTCAGAGAGGTAAACTGAGAATGAGGAGGCAGCTTCTTAGAGAAAGTGGACAGAACCATCTGTTCTCTTATTCAAGGAATATCAATGAACCCCTTCTATGTACCAGGCACCGTTCTAGACACTGGGGAAACGGCAGTGAGTAAAACAGACAAAATCCCTGCCCTCATGGAATTCATATGCTTGGTGAACAGGCGGGAGGTGGGCAGGCCTTAAACAAAGTGAATTAGTAAATTATGATGTATGATCAGATTATGTGAAACGCTAAGGAGAACAAAACAGAGGTGGGAAACAGGAAGGGGGGCTGCAATTTTCTTTAAAGTGGTCGGGAGTGCTCTCATACCTGAGTGGGAACCTTGCAAAAATAGTGCTGTGTGATCCAGGACATTTCCTGTCCTCACAAAGCAACCCAGAGTCATGGATTTGAACTTGCCCTGGAGGAAGTTACCTCTCCACCTAGGAAGCCAGAGACACCTCCTTAATGTCTAACCCTCTTCCCTCCTGCTTTAATTTAATGCCCGCTTCCTCCAGAATTATCAACTATCTTGGTGTTCTGAATAGAGAGATTATTGAACTAGTAGGAAATGAAGATTCAGAAAGCAATTTGCAGTTATCTAAATTCAAGTGTTTTCATCTACTAGGTTTATGATCATGAAATGGAGTGTAGCTTTGAGTGGTCGGGTATTAGCACAATCTATGTATTGTCTGCTAGCTGGATTCAGCTGGCAGAACTTTTCCTTTGCAGTAAGAAACTGATGGATTCCCCAGTCTTCAATAATGTCTTATCTGCATTCCCCCTCTTTTCAGGATCCTTCCACAGGTTTCTGCAGAGCTGAGGTCTGTTGTCTTGGAAAACTTCTTACCCCATTGGCATTTCTTGCAGAAAAATGTGCAACAGTGGATGTCGGTAACTTTTGCTCTAGAAAATGAGAGTTTAGACCGAGGTGCCTTTTTTTTGTGGCACCAGCTGGAGTGTGGGAGGGGAACATTTTCCCAAGCCACCAGTGCAGAAGGGGCATTGTAACTGTCTGTCTCCTGGGCTTGTCTGAGCTTCCCATGCTCTTTTCTCATAGATGATTCAGCTCAGCCCTGGCTGAGCAGCTGCTGTGTAAGATTCTGTGCTGCCACTGAGGGTGAAAAAGACAAACTTGCAGGCCCTGAGATACTCACAGTCGCTGTTGGTTCTCAAGGTGTGCCCTGGCTCCCCTGGCTCAGGATCGAGGTGCAAGTTTCAAATGGCAGTGTACTGAGTCCCTCTGCAGACACCAGCATGCTCCTCCCATGGCCTGATCTCCTGACCCAGACTGTGGACATAGGATGTAGACATCTGAGTTAGTAAGCCTCCCAGGCAATCCACATTTAAGTTAGATCTAGAAGGAGTGGGAAGCAAGGTACATAATACACCATGGAGGATGCTGAGGAGCTGCTGAGGAGGGGGATCCATCCTGTACATTGAGGGAGCACAGCCCAGAAGACCTTGAGCCTGAGTCTTGAAGGAGGGGAAGTTAGCCAGGAGAGACAGAGGTAAGGGTGTTCTGGGCCAAGGAAACAGCCTGGGCAAAGGCTTGGACCTGGACTTTAAGGGCCTTGAGCATGTTTTACAGTTTTTTGTGCCACACGGGGTGTGAGGAAGAATGGAGTTGAATTCTGCTTTGAAGTCACAGGACTGAGCCCTGCCTGCCAGGCCGGCTGTTACCAAGATTCATTCTGTGGCCGCAGGCAGGGATGGGGTATGTGATGTGGGTGTGGGTGTTGCTCACCGCCCACTTACCCCACTCCTGGAAAAGTATCTTGGACTCTGGAGTATTCATTGTTGACACAGTGGGTGGTTTGCCAAGGGCAAGGCCAGGGGGAGGAGTCAGGATGCTGGGGTCAGGATCACCCTTCCTCTGGGTGGCAGAGTTGGGGGCAGACACCAGGAGTCCTGATACGCTGGATCACTGGCTCCCAGGGCCTCAGATGGAAAGGGTCTGATCAGCCCGGAGATTTCAGAGGACCTTGTAGATGGTGGAGATGCATTCTTTTCTAGGGCCAATGAGTGCTCACTCCTTCACTTTGCAGACAGGATGACAGGATCAGTGGGCGATGAGGTCAGTCTTGCCCCACCCACATGTGTCTTGGTGTTCTCCTCAGATTCCCTGTGACCACTTAGCAACAGCTCCAAGTGCAACTGCTAAGGGCTTCTACCTGAGACCCTCTCTGGGGGCGTGCCCTGGGGTGAACACAGCTGCCTCACCCAGAGGTGCCTGGACTGAGTCCTCCCTCCCCCCAGTGGCTCAGGCCAGCAAGTACTTTTCCATAGGTGCAAATCCCCCCTCCTTATCTCAAGGCAGATAGATGCTGTGGTACAGTTTATACTTCAGAGCTTCTTGTGGGATTAGTCTGAGACCAGGTTCACCTGGAACCACATCCTGGCTGCTCCCTCCTCCAGATCTTACTTCCCCCACAGTGGAGCAGGCTTCTCCTGAGAGCATTCCCTAAATAAGTCACTCATGAGAATACCCATCCCAAGATCTGCTTCCAGAAAACCCAGTTTATGACAGTAAAGCAACAGCAGAGATACAGACCCTGGAGCCAAAGGAAGCTGAGCTCGGGTCCTGGCTCTGCCACTTTCTCATGGTGTGACTCTGGGAAAATTTCTAAACCTCTCTGATGTACAGTAAGGCTAATACATTCACTCAGTATGACAAGATATGCTACTGCCCCAGCCACATTAATGACTCGAGTATTCCTTCAAATCTGAATTTGTAAATACGTTGTTGAGCATATAGCTGCAAAGACGAACTTTCTGTGAATCAAAAGTATAGAAAAAAACCAATTCTCTAAATTACTTCCATGAGTTGAAGCAAAGTTGAAATTCTGGACAATTTAGCACGTTTCATACTTTTGTATAGTTCTTGTTCTTCATCTTTCTTTTGGAATTTTCTGAACCAGCCAACTTCTTGGGGACATGTTAAAAGATTTATTTTATTAACTGCCTGTGGTGGAGTACACCTGACGTCCCAGCTACTTGGGAGGCTGACCACCTCTGGGTGACGCAGCTGCATTCACCCCAGGGCACGCCCCCAGAGAGGGTCTCGGGTAGAAACCCTTAGCAGCCGCACTTGGAGCTATTGCTAAGCGGTCACAGGGAATCTGAGGAGAACACCAAGACACATGTGGGTGGGGTAAGACTGACCTCATCGGCCACTGATTCTGTCATCCTGTCTTCAAAGTGAAGGAGTGAGCACTCCTTGGCCCTAGAGAAGAATGTATCTTCACCATCTACAAGGTCCTCTGAAATCCCCGGGCTGATCAGACCTTTCCCATCTGAGGGTCAGCCTCCCAAGTAGCTGGGATATCAGGTGTGTTCCACCCCCTGGGCAGCAGAGTGAGACTCTGACTAAAAAAAAAGAAAAAGATTTATTTCAGTGCTTATCAGCCTCAATACTATTGGCATTCTCGGACATACAATTCTTTGTAGTGGGGTCTTCCTTGTGGGTTGGAGGACATTAAGCAGCATTCATAGCTTCTACCCACTAGATGCCAGTAGCACCATCTCCCAGCTGTGACAATAAAAAACTGTTTGTAGGCATTGTCAAACAGCCCTGGGAGTCAACATTCCACTTGCAGGACAGTTGCTAGTTTATAGAATAGAATCACTCATTTCCA
>NW_006980803.1:2747-3518 GCF_000164805.1 Carlito syrichta | reverse complement strand
ACACCTGGAATCCCAGCACTCTGGGAGGCTGGCACATTTGGGCGCTTGCAATCAGCTTGAGCAACATAGTGAGGGCTGGAGCGCAGGAGCCCAAGACCAGTCCCAGCCACACAGGGAGACCCTGTCTTCACACCCATCCAAAGAGGGGATCTGGGATAGAGGTGAGTGTGGTTCCAGATACTCCAGAGCATGAGATGGGAGGATTGTCAGAGCCCACGATTTTGTTACAGACGTTGAACAATGGTCGTGTCCCTGGGCCCCGGACTGGGCCCCAAAACCAGACCCTGTCTCCAAAAACATCAGAATCGTACACAGATTCTCAATTGCACGTGCTGTCTTCACAGGGTGACTGAATTTAGAGCCAGAAAAAATGGGATTGGGAGGAATAATGGTTTCCAGGAGAGGGATGTGTCCCTGGCCCATCTTGGCAGAAGGTTTCTGTTTCGGAGTCAGAGGGTCAGGCTGCCTGTGGCACATTTCTAACCTCAGAGAGCGGAGCTGGCAGGAACCCACCCAGGGAACCTCAGAATCTCCCACACCAAAGCAGGGGCAGTCATTGGGGAGGGTTGGGGTTGGAAGGTGCTGAACTTGGGGGACCCTCACATGTGGGGATTGGGGAGGAAGGACTGAGGACAGAAGTTTTGCAGGAGAACGGATTTCTTTCTTTCTTTCTTTCTTTCTTTCTTTCTTTCTTTCTTTCTTTCTTTCTTTCTTTCTTTCTTTCTCTTCCTCTCTCTCTTTTTTTTTCACTCACTGGGTAGTCCTGGCTGC
>NW_006980803.1:0-847 GCF_000164805.1 Carlito syrichta | reverse complement strand
GAGGCAAGAGGATGGCCTCAGCCCCCGTGTTTGAGATCAACCCAAGCAACATGGTGAGACCACCTGTCCATGAAGCCAAAAAAATGGGCCAAACGTGGTGGTTCATGCCTGAAGTTCCAGCCACTCACAAGCCTGCAGTGGAAGGATCGCCAGAGCCCAGCAGGTGGAGAATGCAGTGACTGAGAGCAGGTCTCTGCACTCCAGTCTGGGTGACAGAGTGGGTCTCCCACTCAGCATAATAATACCAACCACCACTACCAACACAACAACAGGCCAGGATCAGGGTCTCAACCTGGCATTCCAGCCCTTCAAGAGACCGGGTGAATGGGCATCATGGGACTGCGGGTTCGACACCAGACCGGGAAACAGGGAAATTACCTCGTCTCAGCCATCAAAAATATATCCAAATATTAGCCAGGAGTGGTGGAGCAGGTCTGTGGTTCCAGTCTCTTGGGGGCCAACGTGGGAGGATTGCCTGAGCC
Source organism: Carlito syrichta (assembly GCF_000164805.1). Lineage (NCBI taxonomy): Eukaryota > Metazoa > Chordata > Mammalia > Primates > Tarsiidae > Carlito > Carlito syrichta. Next base: position 365 of record NW_006980803.1, on the reverse strand, counting down.
CGGCAGGTGGAGTCCGTGGTGGCCATAAGCATGACACCACTCTCTGGCCTTAGCGGCAAAGCAGGATTCCAATGCCAAATAATAACAATCACCACCACCACCCCTGTCACCCAGTGCAAGGAATCACCCTCAGGAATGGGAGAGGAAGAGACACTTTCTGGCCTGTCATTTGTGGGAGGTTTCAAAAGTGGCCACTGGCCACGTCCATCCCACACTTGGTCACGCATCCCAGAAGGCCAGCCTTCACCCTCCACACTAGTGTCCCATGGCATAGACGTGTTTGAGCTCACAGAACAAACGGCACCATGCTAGGTCACGGGGAGGGACCCTTCCGCTCCTGATCACTCCATCATCATCCACCCACT
>NW_006980802.1:0-956 GCF_000164805.1 Carlito syrichta | reverse complement strand
TAGCTAGGTAGCTAACTGGTTAGCTAGCTATTAAGTCAGTGTGCTAGTTAGGTAGCTAGTTAGTTAGCTAATTATTTAAGTCAGCTAGCTGGCAAGATAAGTAGTCAATTAAGTCAGCTAGTTAAGCCAGCTGGCTAGCCAGCTTGCTAGCTAAGTACCAAGCTAATCAAGCCAGTTGGCTAGACAGCAGCCTAACTAGTTAATTCAGCTAGTTAAGAGAGCTGGCTAGCCAACTGGCAAGGTAGGTAGCTAGGTAGTTAAGTCAGCCAGATAGTTAACAGGCTAGCTAGTGACGCCAGGGAGTTAAGACAGCTGGCTAGCCAATGGGCTAAGTGTTTAAGTCAGCTAGTTTAGTCAGAAATCTAGCCAGCTGGCTATGTAGGTAGCTAGCTATATAAGTCAACTTGCTAGCCAGAAGATTAGCTGGTCAATTCACCTAGTTAAGTCAGCTAGCTAGGCTGCTTTCTAGCTTGGTAGATTGCTAGATAATTGAGCTGGCTAGCCATCTTGCTAGCTTAACTCAGCAAGATAAGTCAGCTGGCTGGCCAGCTGACTAGATAGGCAGCCAGCTACTTAAATCAGCTTGCTAGCCAGGGGAGTGGCTGGTTAAGTCAGCTAGTTAAGTCATTTGTCAACCAGCTGGCTAGCTAGTTAAGTAAACACATTAAGTCAGTTGGCTATCACACTGTTTAACTACTTAAAAAGCTAGAAAAGACAGTTAGGTAGCCATCTGACTAGCTAGTTATTTCAGGTAGTAAAGTCAGCCAGCTAGCTAGGAAACTAGCTATATAAGTCACCTTGTTATGTCAGCTAGCTAGCTAGTTATGTCAGTTAGTTAAGTCAGCTGGCTAGCTAGATAGCTACCTAGGTAGCTAGCTTGTTAAGTCAGGTAGTTAAACCAGCTGGATTGCTTGGTAGGTATCTGGTTAAGTCAACTAGTTAAGTCAGCTTGTTAG
>NW_006980801.1:3368-8739 GCF_000164805.1 Carlito syrichta | reverse complement strand
GACTTAACTCATAGGCTGGCATGTGAGCAGACCTTCGAGCCAACTTAATTGGTTGGCCAGTGAGTGATGTGACTGGTGAGCTGCCTTAACTCATCAGGTGGTGAGTGAGCTGACTTGAGCTGACTTAACTAGTCGGCTGGTGAGCAAGACGAATAGCTAGCTAACCTATTGGCCTGTGAGCGAGCAAACAAGTTAGTTGACCTGCTGGCTGATGAGCGAGCTGATTCGTTTGCTGACCGGTTGGCAGGCAAGAAAGCCAACTAATAAGCTGAACTGATGGAAAGTGAGCAAGCCCACTAGTTAGACGACCAGCTAGCTGAGTTGATACCAACTAGTTAGCTAAATAACTGATTTGCTAGCTGACTTAACTAGCTAGCTGATTAGCTAGCTGGCTATTTATCTGACATAACTAGATAGCAAACAAACTATTTAGCTGTCTAGCTAGCTGACTTAACTAGCTAGCTAACTGGCTAGTTAGCTGGCTAGCTGACTTACCTATCTAGTTGACCAGCTAGCTAGCTGACTAGCAAGCTGCATAACTAGCTGACTTAACTAGCTAGCTGACTAGTTAGCTGCATTGCTAGCAGACTTAATTAGCTAGTTGGATAGCTAGTTGACTTTACAAGCTGATTAGCAAGTTGGCTGGAAAGTTGGATAGCCAGCTGACTTAAGTAGCTAGTTGCATGTTTGGCTAGACTGCTAGCCATCTGGTTTAACTAGCTAGTTACCTGGCTGACTAGCTGGCTAGGAAGCCAGCTAGCCAAGTAGTGGGATGGCCAGCTGGCTAGCCAGCCTGCTTAATTAGGCAACCTGCTGACTGGACAGTTGGATAGCCAGCCTGCTTAACTAACCTGCCACCCTGCTTGTCAGCCGGCTAGCCAGCCAGCTTAACTAGCTGGCCACCTACCTGACAAGCCTGCTAACCAGCTGACTTAACTTGCCAACCACCTAGGTACCCAGCCGGCTAACTAGCTGACTTTACTAGCTGAGTTAACTAGATAGCCATCCAGCTAGCCAGCTGTCTTAACTAGCTAACCACCTAGCTAGCCATCTGTCTAGACAGCTCACTTAACTCACTGACTTTAGTAGGTGGGCATCCGTCTAATGAACTGACTTAATTAGCTAGTTACCTACCTGGCCAGGTGGCTAGCCAGTTGACTTAACCACCTGACTTAACCAGGTATCCAGATGGCTAGTCAGCTGACTAAACTAGCGAGTGACCTAGCTAGCCAGTTGACTAGTCACTTGAATTAATTAGCTTATTTAACCAGCTAGACAGCGGCTAACCAGCTCACTCAACTAGCTGACATAATTTAGCCAGCTGGCTATTGAGCTGACATAACTAGCTGATAACACTAGCTAGCCTGGTGGCTTGCCAGCTGACTTAACTAGTTAGCTACCTAGCTAAACAGCTGGGAAGCCAGATGAATTAACTAGCTGACTTAAATAACTAGCCAGCTGAATAGCCAATCAACTTAACTAGTTTGCTACCTAGCTAGCCAGCTGGCAAGTCATCCGTCTTAACTAGCTGTCTTAAATAGCTAGCAAGCTGGCTGTAGAGCTGACATAACTAGCTAGCTACCTAGCTAGCCAGCTGTCTAGCCAGCTAACTTAACTAGGTTACATAAGTAGCTAGCCAGCTGTCTATTTAGCTGGCTAGCTGACTTAATGATCTAGCTGACTAGCTAGCTGAGACATAGTTGACTTAACTAGCTAGCTGATAGCAGCTGACTAGCTAGCCACCTATCTGTCTAGCTAGCCACCTACCAGACCAGCCTGATAATGAGCCATCATAACTTGCCAGGCAGCTAACTAGCCAGCTGGCAAACCAGCTGTCTTATCTAGCTGAATTAAATAGATATCTATCCAGCTAGCCTGCTGGCTTAACTAGCTATCCACCTAGTTACCCAGCTGGCTAGCAAGCTAACTTAACTCACTGACATAACTAGCTATCTACCTAGCTAACCAGTTGGCTAGCCACTTGAACTAATTAGCTGACTTAAGCTTCTAGCCAGCTGGCTAGCCAGCTCACTTAACTAGTTGACTTAAATAGTTAGCCAGCTGGCTAGCCAGCTGCCTTAACTAGTTGACATCACTAGCTAGACAGGTGGCTAGCCTGCAGACTTAACTATCTAGATATCTATGTATCTCTCTGGATTCCCAGCTGACCTAACTACCTAGCTTCCTAGCTAACCATCTGGCTAGCGAGGTGAGTTAACTAAGTGACTTAACTAGCTAGCCAGCTGGCAAGCCAGCTAACTTAACTAACTAGCTACCCAACCTAGGCAGGTGGCTAGCCAGCTGACTTAACTAGCTGACTTATTTAGCTAGCCAGCTGATGTAACTAGCTGACTTAACTAACTAGCTATCTAGCAAACCACTGACTTTACTAGCTGAAATAACTTGCTAGCTTCCTAGCTAGCTATCTAGCAAGGAAGCCGACATAGCTATGTGACTTAAATGGCTGGCTACCTAGCTAGCCAGTTGACTTTACTAACGAAAATATCTAGGTAGACAACTGTCTAGCCAACTGAATTAACTTGCTTTTTAACTAGCTATCGAGCTAGCTAGCCAACTGACTTAACGAGAGGAATTAATTAGATAGCCAGCTGGTTAGCCACCTGATTTAACTAGTTGATTAACGAACTAGGGAGCTGGCCTGTCAGGTGACTAAATTATCTGGCATTGCTAGTTATCCAGCTGACTAGCAGGTGGAGCTAACAAGCTCTCTACCTTTTTAGCCACTTGGATAGCCAGCTTTCTTAACTAGCTGACTTTATTATCTAGCCAGCCAGATAGTCAACTGACTTAACTAGATCACTACCTAGCTAGCCAGCTGGCTAGCCAACTGACTTTACTAGCTATTTTTACAAGCTGGACTGCTTACTATCCAGTTGAATTAACAAGCTTGCTACATAGCTAGCCAGCTGGCTATCCAGCTGTATTAACAAGGTGACTTATCTTGCTAGCAAGCTGTCTAGCGAGCTGACATAACTGGCAAGCTACCTACCTAGGCAGCTGGCTAGTCAGTTGACTTAATTTGGTCACTTAACTCTCTAGCCAGCTGGCTAGACAGTTGACATAACTAGCTAGCTACCAAGCTAGCATGCTGTCTTGCCAGCTGACTTAACTAGCTGAATTAGCTAGCCAGCTGGCTGACCAGCTGAATTATCTGCCCAGTTACCTAGCTAGCCAGCAGGCTAGCCAGCTGACTTAACTAGCTGACTTAACGAAGGAACCAGCTGGCTAGCCAGCAGACTTAACTAGCTAGCTACCTAGCTAGACAGGTGAATAGCCAGTTGACTTATCTAGTTGACATAACTAGACACCTGATGGCTAGCCAGCTGAATTAATTAGCTACCTACCTACATAACCTCCTGGCTTGCAGGCTGACTTAACTACCTAACTACCTAGCTAAACTGCTGTCCACCGTTTTGACTTAACTAGGTGACTTAACTAGCTAGCTAGCTGGCTAGCCAACTGACTTAACTAGCTAGCTATACTTCTAGGCAGCTGGCTAACTCACTGACTTAACTAGCTAGCAAACTGACTTAACTAGCTGATTGAACTAGCTAGCTACTTAGCTAGCCATCTGACTTAACTTGATCTTTTAACTAGATAGTTACCTAGCTAGCTAACATGTAGCTAGTTTACTTAACTAGTTGACTTATATATCTAACTAGCTGACATATCTAGCTGACTTAACTAGTTAGCTTCCAAACTAGCCAGAGGACTTAACTAGCTGAAATAACTAGCGAGCCAGCAGGCTACCCATCTGATGTAACTAGCTTTTTAACCAGCTGGCTAGACAACTGACTTAATGAGCTGAATTAACAAGCTAGCCAGCTAGTCAGCCAGTTGACTAAACTTGCTGACTTAACTAGCTGTCCAGCTGTCTAGTCAGCTGACTTAATTGCCTAGCTACATATGTAGCCAGCAGGCTAGCCAGGTAATTTAACTAGCTGTCTTAACAAAGTAGACAGTTCACAAGCCAGCAGAAGAAACTAGTTAGCTACCTGGCTAGGCAGTTGGATAGTCACTTGTCTTAACTAGCTGACAAAACTAGATAGTTTGATTGCTAGCCAGCTGACTTAACTAGCTACCTACCTACATAAACCGCTGGTTTGGTAGCTGAATTAACTACCTACCAACCTAGATAACCTGCTGTCCTGCACGTTGACTTAACTAGGTTACTTGACTGGCTAGCCAGCTGGCTAGCCAGCTGCCTTAACTAACTAGCTACCTGCTAGGCAGCTGGCTAGACAACTGTCTTAAGTAACTGACTTAACTAGCTAGCCAGCTGCCTTATCTAGCTTACTTAACTAGCTAGCTACCTAGCTAACCAGCTGACTTAACTAGCAGACTTAACTATCTAGCTATCTAGCAAGAAAGCTGGCTGGCCAGATAACTTAACTAGCTGATTTTACCTCCTAGCCAGCTGACTGGACAGCTGAATAAACTAGCTGTCCTAACCAGCGTGCTAGCTGGCTAGCCATCTGACTTAACTAGCTAGCTACCTACCTAGCCAGCTGGAAAGCCAACTGAATTAACTAGCTGACTTAACTAGCTATGCCACTTGCTATCCGGCTGACTTAACAAGCTTGTTGCCTACCTAACCAGCTGGCAAGCCAGCTGACTTAACAAGGTGGCAAGCTGACTTAACTAGCTGACTTAACCAGTTAGGTACCTAGCTTGCCTGCTTGCATAGATAGCTGTCTTAAGTAATAAGCTACCTAGCTACCCAGCTGATTTAACTATCTGACTTAACTAGCTAGGTACCTGACATGACTAGCTGACTTATATATCTAGCTTCTGATTTAGCCAGCTGAATTAACTAGCTGAAATAACTAGCTAGCCAGATGACTAGCCTTCTGACTTAACTAACTTTTTAACTAGCTAACCAGTTGGATAGCCAACTAACTTAACGAGCTGAATTAACTAGCTAGCCAGCTGGTTGTCAAGTGACTTAAGTAGCTAACTTACCCGGCAAGTCAACTGGTTAGACAGCTGCTTTAAATAGGTGGCTACCTATCTAGCCACCTTGCTAGCCAGTTGACTTACCTAGCTGAATTTAGCTAGCAAGCTGGTTAGCCAACTCACTTAACTAGCTAACTACCTACCTAGCCAGTAGGCAAGCTTGCTGACTTAACTAGCTGACTTGAACAGCCAGCCTGCTGGCTGGCAAGCTGGCTTATCTAGCTAGCTACCTACCTAGCCAGCTGGCTAGACAGCTGACTAATCTAGCTGACTTACCCAGCTACCCAGTTAGCTACACAGCTGATTTAACTCACTGACATCACTAGCTAGCCAGGTAGCATTCTAGCTGATTTAACTAGCTCGCTACCTACATTGCCAATTTGCTTGCCAGCTC
>NW_006980801.1:0-3348 GCF_000164805.1 Carlito syrichta | reverse complement strand
TTATCTAACATCCTAGCTAGCTGACTTAATTATCTGACTTAACTCATTAACTAATGAGCTAGATAGCTGACACAATCAGCTGACTTAACTCGTTAGTTAACTGACTACGTGGCTGATTAATCCAGCTGATTTAACTGGCTAGCTAACTAGCTAGCTAGCCTACTCTAACAGTTGACTCAACCCGTTTGCTAACAAGCTAGCCTGCTGACTCAACCAGCTGACTTAACCTGTTAGTTAATTAACTAACTACCTGAATCAACCTGCTGACTTAACCCATTAGCTAACTACCTAGCTAGCTGTCTTAACCAGTTTACTAACTAGGTACCTGACTTAACTAGCTGTCTTAGCTAGCTGACTTAACTACTTAGCTAGCTGACTTATCTGGCTGACTTAACTAGTTAGTTAGCTGACTTAACTACCTGAATTAAATAGTTAGCTAACTATTTAGCTAGCTGAATAACTAGCTGACTTAACTAGTTAGCAAACTATTTAGGTATCCGGCTTTAGTAGCTGACTTAGTTAGCTAACAGTGAGCTAACTGTCTTAGCTAGCTGACTTAGCTAGCTAGCTAATTAGCTAGCTGACTTAGCTTGCTGACTTTACTAGTTGGCTAAAGAGTTAGCTAGCTGACTTAATGAGTTGGTTATCATGTTAGCTAATTGTTTTAACTATTTGGTAAACGAGTTAACAAGCTGTCTTAGTTGGGTAATGAGTTAGCTAGGTGACAACTTGTTGGCAGATGGTGTGGACGACTACTTATCTGTTTTAACACGTTGGCTGACTATTCGGCTGACTTGTTAGCTGGCTTAACAAGTCGACCATCTAGTTGGCTGACTAGTTAGCTGGGTTAGTTAGTTGACTGAGTTAGTCCATAAGTTAGCTCGGTTAACTAGTTGGCTGGCTAGTTTGCCCTAACTAGTCGGCTGACTAGTTGGCCGACCATTTAGCTGATCTAATGAGTCAGCCCACAAGTTAGCTGACATAACTTGTCAGCTTATCAATTGGCCTAGTAGTCGGCCAATTTGTTAGCTGACTTAAATAGTTGGCAGGCTAGTTAGCCGGCCGACCGGTTAGGTTACTTAACTTGTCAGCCGGAAAGTGAGCCCACAGGTGAACTGCCTTAACTAGTTGGCTGGCGAGTGAGCCGACCGGTCAGCTGACTTAACTATTAGGTCCTCGAGTGAGCCGACTCATCAGCTGACTTAATTATTCAGCCGACGAGTGAGTTGACTGGTCAGCTGACTTTAGTAGGCTAGCAAGAGATCCGATTGGTCACAAGAGTTAACTAGTCGACCAGCGAGTGACCACACATGTGAGCTGCCTTAAATAGTCAGCCAATGTGCGAGCCAACCAGTAAGCTGATATAACTAGTCTGCTGACGAGCATGCCGACTAGTTAGCCCACCTGTTGGCCTGTGAACAAACCAACAAGTTAGTTGACCTGTTGGCTGGCGAGTGAACTGACTAGTTTGCTGACCAGTTGGCAGGTGAGGGAGCTGACTAATTAGTTTACCTGATGGAAAGCGAGCTAGCCCACTAGTTATCTGAACAGATAGCTGAGTTGCTAGCCGACTAGCTAGCTAAGTAACTAGCTGATTTGCTAGCTGACTTAACTAGCTAGCTGACTAGCTAGCTGGCTATTTAGCTGACATAAATAGCTAGCAAACAAGCTATCTAACTCTCTAGCTTGCTGACTTCACTAGCTGAATAGTTAGATGAATAGTTAGCTGAGTTACTAGCTGACTTAACTAACTAGTTGTCTAGCTAGCTGATTAACTAACTGACTAGCTACATTGCTGGATAGCTGGATAGACAGCTGACTTAACGAGTTAGCTAACTGGTTGTCTACAAGTCTAGCCAGCTGGCTTAATTAACTATCTAACTGGCTGACGGCTAGATAACCACCCAGCTAGCTAGTTAGTGGGCGGACCAGGTGGCTAGCCACCTGGGTTAAGTAGCCATCTTGATGAATGGACAGTCAGGTAGACAACTGGATTAACTAGCCAGGCACCCTGCTGTTTAGCTGGATATCCAGCTGGCTTAACTAGCGGGCCACCTAACTTACCAGTCTGCTAACCCACCAGCTTAACTTGCCAGCCACCTAGCTAGCCTGTCGGCTCACAAGCTTACTTAACTAGCTGACTTAACCAGATAGCCATCCAGCTAGCCAGCAAGCTTAACTAACTAGCCACCAAGCAACCCAACTGGCTAGCCAGCTCACTTAACTCACTGAATTAATTAGCTAGCCAGCTTACTTAATTACCAAGCTATCTGCCTAGACAATTGGCTAGCCAGCTGATTTAACTACCTGACAAACTAGGCAGCTGGCTAACCAGCTGATATAACTAGCGAGATACTTAGCTAACCAGTTGGCTAGCCCTTGAATTAACTAGCTGACTTAACTATAGGCAGCTGTCTAGCCTGCTTTCTCAACTAGCTGACATAACTAGATAGCCAGCTAGCTAGCCTGCTGACTTAACTAGTAGACATCAATAGCTAGACAGATGGCTAACCAGCTGACTTATATAGCTAGCTACCTATGTATCTCGCTGGCTTGCCAGCTGATTTAAGTACATAGCTAGACTAGATAAACAGCTGGCTAGTGAGCTAACTTAACTAGGTGACTTAAGTAGTTAGCCAGCTGGCTAGCCAGCTCACTTAACAAGCTAGCTACATATCAAGGCCGCTGGCAAGCCAACTGACTTCACTAGCTAGCTACCCAGCTAGCCAGCTGACTTTACTAGCTGAAATAACTAGTTAGCTACCTAGCTAGCTAACTACATAGTTAGGTGACTTAACTAGCTGATTTAACTACCTAGATAGCTGATATCACTAGCTGAATTAACTTGCTATCTACCTAGCTAGCAAGCTCACTTAACTACTGAAATAACTAGCTAGCCAGCTGTGTAGCCATCTGACTTAACTAGCTTTTTAACAAGCTAGCGACCTGGATAGCCAACTGACTTAGAGGTGACTTAAATAGCCAGCCAGCTGGTTAGCCAACTTAATTAACTATTTGAATAATAAGCTAGGCTGCTGGCCAACCAGGTGACTATACTAGCTGACTTACCTAGATATCCAGGTGGCTAGCCAGCTGACTTAACTAGTTAGCTACCTCTCTAGCCACATGGATAGCAAGGTGATTTAACTATCTGACATAACTAGCTAGCCAGCTGGCTAGGCAACTGACTTAACTAGGTCACTACCTAGCCAGCCAATTTGCTAGACAGCTGACTTAACTAGCTGTCTTAACTAGCTGGCCTGCTTTCTAGCCAGTTGAATTAACTAGCTTGCTACATAGCTAGAACCTGGCTATCCAGCAGAATTAACTAGGTGACTTATCTAGCGA
>NW_006980800.1:0-435 GCF_000164805.1 Carlito syrichta | reverse complement strand
TTCTAAATAACACAATTTATTTTAATGACCATTAATCTATCATTCCACCAACTAAGGGATGTCTCAACCTGTATGTTCATTAAGTTTTGAAAGATTTCATGTGTCAGGAAATAGGTCTGCTGATTTTTTCATCTTTTATACATGACATTTACCTGAAAAGGTGATGGCTAAACTTTGTAGTGAAGGAGCTAACAACTGATATCTGATTGTGACTGCCAAATTTCTATCAGTGTGTGTCACACCCAAGCCGAACTTTCAAATATAAAAGAGGAAAATGAGCCAGGCACAGTGTCTCATACCCATAATCCCAGCACTTTGGGATGCCAAGGCCAGAGAATTGCCTGAGCTCAGGAGTTTGAGACCAGCCTGGGCAACATAGTGAGACCTCTGTCTCTACAAAAAAAGTTAAAAAATTATTCGAATGTGGTGATGCAT
>NW_006980799.1:0-409 GCF_000164805.1 Carlito syrichta | reverse complement strand
CAGAAAATCACAAAATATTATTCAGGGAAGTTACAGACCCAAGTAAACTGAGGCATATTCTATGTTAATCGATTGTAAGGCCAAGAACAGCTAGCCTCTAAGAAGACCATATTCAAAGAAAATCACACCCATGTCACAATGGGATGACATCTTACCTTCCTGACTTGCTATCCTAGAATTCTATACCCAGCAAGAACAACCCTTTAAAATTAAGATAAAATAAAATTAGTTTAGGCAAAACAAAAGGGAGTCAATTTATCAATAGCCACCGTTCACTAAAATAAGGTACATGAAGGGAGTTCCTTAGGCAAAAGGAAAATGATCCTATAAGGAAATATGGAGGGGAAGTGAGCATAAGATATAGTTCAGCTCTTTAAGCAATCTTTAAGAAAAACAAAGCTGGAAGACT
>NW_006980798.1:0-413 GCF_000164805.1 Carlito syrichta | reverse complement strand
TTTTCTTGACTCTAAAGTCAATGGCCCTGTGAACATACCATGTGCAGTTGAGAATCAGTGAATGATTCTGATGTTTTTGGAGACAGGGTGTGGCTCTGTGGCCATGGTTGGGGCAAGGGGACATGACCGTCGGTCATGTCAGCCTCAAAATCACGGGCTCTGGTGATCCTCCCTCCTCAGCCTCCAGTGGCTGGGACAACATGCAACTTGACTCCTGACCTCCAGGATTTGATGGGTATGGAGACGCAGTCTCCCTGCATGGCCTGGGATGGTTTGGGTTCCTGGGCTTCTGCAATACTCCTACCTCAGACTCCCAGAGTGCTGGGATTTTAGGTGTGGGCTGTCTCACCAGGCCTACTAGTTCATTTTTGATGAAGGATCAAGTCCAGGCTCGGGGGCTCAGCCACGTCATC
>NW_006980797.1:0-443 GCF_000164805.1 Carlito syrichta | reverse complement strand
TGACAAGTGCTCAGTCAACCTCAGGATATCCAAAATTAGGTAGATTCTCCTAAGTGAAAAGGAGGCTGTCTTATTTATTGTGTTATGAGCCTGGCTTCACAAAGTCTTTGCATTTTTGTCAATTTTTAATTCTATCTACTGTCACATAGAACAAACCATTTGAAGCTGAAACAAAAAAGTAGAATAAAATGTGAATACTGCCAAGTTTCATAGAGAATATGGGAATCCTCCAAAAGGCAAGTCATATTAATATTTCCCCAAAAATGTAATTAGGACATAAGTCTACCTTCTATTCCTCCTTTCTAGGTTATACTTGTTACCTTTGAGGAAACAGTCTTTTCTCCCCATTATAACCACCCAGCTTGGAAAATATTTCACAGAAAAACAAAAAAGAAAGAAAGATTCTACTTCTCATGGGTTTTTAGGTGGTTAAATATCCTTAG
>NW_006980796.1:0-419 GCF_000164805.1 Carlito syrichta | reverse complement strand
TTGGAATCACTCAGCATGGTGCCCTGAGCCCCAATATCAGCAACTTGCCCCTCCCCTACCTGCCCTGGTGCTCATCCCAACATCCTTGGGGTACATGCCAGCCCTCAGGAAGGAGGCCTTCCGGGTATCCAACTCCTTCCCTGGCCACCTGCCAGGCGCCTCCAGTCTGGCACTGTCTATGACTAGGTCATCAAGCAAGGGACCTTGCAAATGTACTTTTATAATTTCTCCATTAGGAAGCGGAAGAAATTTCTAGGCACTAGACTCAGAGCAAGACAAGGCTGAATGGGATTGCCTGGTGTTCTAAGGCACGGGGCTGGACAGAGACCAGTTCTAGCTGACAATAGTTCTAGTAGATGTTCCTGAGAGTTGTGGCAGGCAGTGAGCAGAGATGGTCAGAACCTCACCCTCCTTAGGAG
>NW_006980795.1:0-434 GCF_000164805.1 Carlito syrichta | reverse complement strand
GCTTTCTAGCCAGTTGAACTAACTAGTTTGCTACATAGCTAGCCAGCTGGCTATCCAGCTGAATTTCTAGGTGAGTGATCTAGCTAGCCAGCTGTCTAGCCAGCTGACTTAAATAGCAAGATACCGAGGTAGCCAGCGGGCTAGTCGTCTGACTTAACTTGGTCACTTAAGAATCCAGTCAGTTGGATAGACAGCTTACATAACTAGCTAGCTACCTAGCTAGCATGATTTCTTGCCAGCTGACTTAATTAACTGAATTGACTAGCTACCCAGCTGGCTCGCCAGCTGAATTAATTGCCTAGATACCTAGCTAGCCAGCTGGCTAGCCAACTGACTTAACTAGCTGAATTAACAAAGTATCCAGCTGGCTAGCCAGCACACTTAACTAGCTAGCAACCTAGCTAGACACCTGGGTAGCCAGCTGAATAAAGTAG
>NW_006980794.1:0-422 GCF_000164805.1 Carlito syrichta | reverse complement strand
TCTTTTGCACATTGATTTTGTACCCAGAGACTTTGACAAATTCCTTTATCAGTGCAAGGAGGTTTCTGACAGATTTTCCTGGGTTTTCAAGGTATAGGATCATATAGTTAGCAAAGAGGGGTAACTTAACTTCCTCTTTTCCTATTTACATTTAATTTCCTTCTCATGTCTGATTGCTCTGGCTAGGACTTCCAACACTATGTTGAACAGGAAGGGCAAGAATGGGCAGTCCTGTGTTGTTCCAGTTTTCAGGGGAAATGCTTCTATTTCTGCGAATTTAGCAATATGTTGGCTGTGAGTTTATAGTAGATGGTTCCTACTCTTTTGAGTATGTTCCCTCTATGCCTAAGTGTTCAGAGGGTTTTTTTTTATAAGAAGGGATGCTGGATTTTATTGAAAGCTCTTTCTGTATCTAATGAGGT
>NW_006980793.1:0-424 GCF_000164805.1 Carlito syrichta | reverse complement strand
TAGCTAACTGACTAGGTAGTGATATCAGCAAGTTAAGTCAGCTGGCTAGGCAACTGTCTAAATGGTTATGTCAATTAATTAAGTCAGCTGGCCAGCCACCTGGCTAGCTGGGTAGCTAGTTAGTTAAGTCAGCCAGATAACAAGATAGCTAGCTAGTTAAGTCAGCTAGATATTTCAGCTAGCTAACTAGTTAAGTCAGTCAGCTATATGATAGCTAGTTAGGTAGCTAGCTAGTTAAATCAGCTAGTTATATCACTGGGCTAGCTAGGTGGCTAGCTAGTTATGTCAGCTAGTTAGGTGGCTAGCTAGATAAGTCAGTTAGTTAAACAAGTTGTCCAGTCAACTTGTAATTGGTTAATTCAGGTAGTTAAGATAGCTGGTAGCCAACTTGCTAGGTAGGTAGCTAGCTAATTAAGTCAGCTAG
>NW_006980792.1:0-3829 GCF_000164805.1 Carlito syrichta | reverse complement strand
CCTCAAGCACCACCAAGAAGTTTTTAGGAACACACACTTCTGGGTCCCACTTCAGACCACCGGAATTAGAACCACTGCCAGCTCCCAGCCTTCAATGTTTCTCCAATGTCATATGTGTTTTTCAAAGACCCTTTGCATGTTTGTTTGTTTTGGGGTTTTTTTTGAGTTGATATCTTACTCTGTCACCTGCTGGGTTCCAGCGATCCTTCCACCTCAGCCTTCCAAGTAGCCAGAACCAAAGGAATGCACTACCATGCCCAGCTAATATTTTATTTATTGTCGAGACGAGGTCTCGCCAAGTTGCCCGGGTTGGTCTTGAATCCGCAGGGTCAGGTAATTCGCTCGCCTCGGCCTCCCAAAGTGCTGGGATGAGTCTGAGCCACCAAGCCCGGCCCCCTTTGCATATTTTACAGTCTGTGCCACCTTATTGATCTCTAATTTGTTAACTAGAATCAATTGGCAGAACTCCTGAAATGTCCATGGTTTGCTAACTTTCTCTTTGTCTAAACTTTTGTCTTTTGTGGCTCACTCCTGCCATTGACACAAGACGGGTTACCCCACAATTGGGGTCCAACCAAGAGGCTAAGTGGGCTTTTGGCTTTGTGGAGAAAAGAACTGAAGAGTGAGCCAACAGAGTAGAGCAAAAGTAAGTTTATTAAAAGGAAAGAGGAAGAGAAAGAAGGCTAAACTGTAGACAAAGTAACCCCCTGACATCACTGAGGTTTCAGTTGGAAAGTGAAAGTGAGTTTGTTGAAATGAAAGCAGGTTACTCCATAGGCAGAGCAGCCTGGGCTGGTCTCTAGGAAGAAAAGCAGCCATGTATCGCTGGGGTTTTGTTTTTATAGTTATCTCTTGATTACAAGCTAAGAAAGGGGTAGACTAATGAGTTTCCTGGGAAAGAGGCAGAGATTTCTAAGAACTAGGGTTCCACTCAGTTTTTTACTGTAAATGGCAGAGCCAGAACTGTTAGGGTGCAGGAAGGTTTGTCATTTAGCTTGTTAATATCTTATAATGGGTGTATACTGAGGGTATACTGAGGGTGTATACTGAGGTCGGGTAGCCAGCACATTAGTTGCCATCTTGGTTCCAGCTGACGCTAGCTGTTCTCAGTCCCCTCCTGCTTTTCTCTGCAGGAGCTCAGAAAACCAGGCCATCCACCTATCTAGAGAAACTGTCTCGGCCACCGGTCTTGAAAAGTTAGCCTTGTTTATCCTAGAAAACTAGTCCTGCTGAACCCCTACCTCACCACCTCTGAGCAATTTCTCCCTTAGCATTGTTTTCAGACATTCATGAAGGTTAGATGCAAAGTCAGCAGTTTCATCACCCTCAGTCCCTCCACTGAGGTTATTCTGTACACTTTTGAGAACCCGCCCATGCAAATGATTTCATGTGATCTTCACAGAAACAATGAGAGGAAGGTAGGGAGTGGATTATTAAAACTGCACTTGGTACGTGTGTTAACGGATCTCAGGGAGCCTGACACTGGGCTGGGCTGGAGACCTGTGCCCCAGCCCTGGGGATTGCATGCAGGAGCCTCCAGCTTCCTGGCAGGGCAAGGAGGTGTCAATGCACAGGGGTTCACCTCTTTGCCCAGGGAAAGTCCTTGCCAACTCTTTTAAGGACTGAAATGCCGAGTAGGATTTTTTGTGCAGAAAGGTTTCTTGACTGAAGCTGCTACTGACTTCATGGGGAGCTCGGCTGTTTTTCAAGCCAGAGGCACAAGGGCCTGACCAGGTCTCAAACCTGGTGCCACCTCTTTGTATCCTTGTCACCTCTTTGTATCCTTCGTGTTTCTCAGCGCCATATCATAATTGATGAACTTTTACACTCATTCACTTTAGCCAAAATATGTCATGATCATTAACTTTATGATCACTAACTTTCACCAAAATAGAACTTCAAGCAACCATGCAGGGAAAAGACAAGATCAAATTTTAAAAAGGCTTTTCAGTTGTGGCTCACCATTTAATCTAATAATTGAATGACTCCATTGTAGTTCTCACACACACAAACCAAAAGGTGGTAAAATTTTGCCAAACCTAGCACATTGGCCGTTGGCCAAATGACGTACCTAGTTATAAGCTGAGCCTGATTTTTTCGTTTGGTGGGGGTGAGTGATAGGTATGAGTTCTTAAAAAAAAAGATTCTTGTTATGTAATTAATGCATATGTGTTGCCATTTAAGTATTCAAGCAATACGTGCAAAGCAAAAGTACCCTGCATCATCCTTTAATTCTTGTTCCCTATCAGATTCAAGCCCCCACACAAAATATAACCATTGCTATCCATTTGTGTGCTTTCGTCCAGATTTTTCATGCACTTAGGAACATATAGAAATATATACGTGAGTGGCATTAAAGCATGGTAGAAAATCTATCCATACTGTGTATATTTCCACTGATATAATAATAGCAAAAATCTTGATTTGGTACAATTTCTCCTATGTAATACGTTTTATCAGGCATTTGGACATATTTACCCAAATAATTGACTACTGTTATAATTTTCCTTTGTGCAAAGAAACATTTATTTAAATGTTTTATTATTTGAACTCAGAAACAGAAAGTCAAATACTCATGTACTCATTTATAAATGGGAGCTAAACAATGGGTACATATGGACATACAGAGTGGAATAATAGACATTGTAGACTACAAAAGGTCCAAGGGTAGAAGGCAGGTGAGGGTGAAAAATTACCTGTTGGGTACAATGTTTGTTATTTGGTTGATAGGTACACTAAAAGCCTAACCTTCACCACTACATAAGATACACTTGTACGAAATCTGCACTTGTACTGAAACCAGACCAACTTCCCCATAGAAGTGATGATTGCACCTTTTAAAAAATAAACATAAAAATTGACCTTTCTGGCCTTAAAGCTTGAAACTTATATTTGTCTTATCTGAATTCCTTTCTCAGGAGACTAACCTTCTGGCCTATAGTATTAAGAAACTGAAACTCAAAAGATCACCACATCCAGACAATGAGATCCCAACTCCACCTGATTGCCAACTCCTCTTCTTTACCCTTCCCTAATTCTTGTTTACCGGCTCCTCTTCCTTACCCCTCCCTAGTTCCTGTTTTCTACATTCCTGCTCCCTTTATAAACCCCTTACTTCTGTGGGATGGGGAAACAGATCTCACATCATCCAAATAAAAAACCTTCCCTGGCAACACTCCTCTCAGTGATTGACTTTCTGTGCAATGAGCCACAGGATCTTGATGGAACCTCTGGTGTTTTGGTAACAGATTTTGGTTCTGTAATGAGGGGAGTGTTGCTTGTTATCAGCTGCTGCAGGGCAGGAGAGTTTCAGGAACCCTCCTAGCAGCCGCCTGACCCTTTTTGTCTAGAGGTGGATTTTGGTCTCTCTCCCTCTTTGGTACCACCATTGCCAGTCCCCAACCACATTCCTGATTGCCTAGGAAGAACAGCATTTTGAATTTAGCATCTACCATCAGTTGGTGAGTGCCTTTTGTGGGTACCAGACAACAGGATCTGCTTATCTCAGTTGGGAACTTCAAAAGACTTTCCATTTAAAGATTGAAAAAGCCCAACCAACTGAGAGAGGGAAGCACCCTGACTATCTTAGTTTGGACACCTTGGGGGCTTGTTGGTCACTATCAGTCGTAATGAGTTTTTGTAGTAGTTGTATTTTGATCATTGTTTACGTGTGTGTTACATGTGTGTTGATACATGTGAAATCAGAATTTGGTCCCAGAACACAGCCCGCTTAGATGCATTCTTCAAAATTAGTCTAAATATAGTAATGAGCCAATGGAGCAAAGGAAAATGATATCACTTTTTAAGGTTGTTTGACCCCAGAGTTTTT
>NW_006980791.1:0-474 GCF_000164805.1 Carlito syrichta | reverse complement strand
TGGGGCTTCGACATGGGCCTTGGGCAGTCATGAGTGAAGTCCATATAGAGGCATTTTTACTATGAAGGCTATTATACAAGCTAATCAGAGAATACCATTTGACCAAGAGTTGGGAAGATTTTGTATAGTGAGAGAATTAATTATTATGTTTAATGTTCCTAGGGAATTTGGGGTATAAGTGAGGGCAATGAGTAGGGGAAGTGAGCCGATTAGAGTGCAGAATAAAAAAATAGAGGCCAGTGAATTGAATTTCAAGCAGAAAAATCCCTTGCCTTTTGGGCCCTGTATTAGTTTTCTATGGCTGTTAGAGCAAATCAGCACAAACTTAGTGGTTTAAAAGAGCACAAACTTATTGTCTCACGATTTTGTAGGACAGAAATATGCCATGGGCCTCAAGTGCCAGCAGGGCTGTGTTTCCTTCTCAGACCTCTGGGGAGAATCCATCTCCTTGCCTTTCCATCTTCCAGAGGCCAG
>NW_006980790.1:0-5206 GCF_000164805.1 Carlito syrichta | reverse complement strand
CTCAGAAGGTTTTGAAGAGTCAAAAATTAATGATAAATGTAAACTTAGCAAAATGTTTGGCACATAATAGGCATTCAATCAATGCGTTCCTTATCTCCATAATACTCCCCCTTCTCAAACTTTTAGGACAATGTATATCAGAAATATAAAAAGTTTAGGTTGGGCGCAGTGGCTCATGCCTATAATCCCAGCACCTTGGGAGGTTGAGGTGAGAGGACTGCCTGAGTCCACAGGTTCGAGACCAGCCTGGGCAACTTGGTGAGACCTCATCTCTACAATAAATCAAAAAATTAGCCGGAT
This sequence comes from Carlito syrichta, assembly GCF_000164805.1. NCBI lineage: Eukaryota > Metazoa > Chordata > Mammalia > Primates > Tarsiidae > Carlito > Carlito syrichta. The sequence goes on along the minus strand of NW_006980790.1, from coordinate 4,906 downwards.
GTGGTAATACACATTCTTAGTTCCACCTGATTGGAAGGCTGAACCAGAAGGATCGCCTTGAGCCCAGCATGTCGAGACTATGGTGGCTATGAGCATGCCACTACACTCCAGTCTGGGTGACAGGGTGAGACTCCAACTCAAAAAAAAGAAAAGAAAAGAAAAGAAATATAAAGCTTAATCTGGGGAGATAACTTTAGCCTTTAGATCCAAAGAGTGCATTTAAGCTATCTTAATGTTCTCATGCTTGCTAAGAAAAAACTAAAGTCACTACCAGAGTTGCATGACCATGTCCCAGCCAATGCATGAACATACACTGAAATGTTTGTCATCTTTTAGTGTCCTCCACTGTTTGGGAACTACATGCATTGAATTCAACTTTGAATTTGTCCAAAATATGTTCAAGAATATAGTCCTTTAATTTGTACTACAATCAAGACTAGTCAGCTGGAAAAACTGAGGGTATTTCTCATGGAAATGAGATGCCCCAAAGCTACATGCTAGCCAGCCAACAGCCACAGGGTAGATCTTCAAAGAGGAAATTGCAAACTGAGGGAGGAAGTTACCATCATGGGAGGCTCACTTCACCACAAGACAAGTTCCCGAGGTTCTGTGACTTTTTAATCACCAAAAAGTAAAAATAAATAAAAATAGCATCATAACTTCTAGAAATAACACAGAATCCAACTTGTAAGACAGACAGAGTCACTGACTTCTTTGACTTCACTGTATCTGAAAAAATATGAGTCACCACATTTTGACCACTTGTTTGCTATACACTTGGATATACTGTTGTAATATCTCAAAACTGAGTTAAGAAGCCCAGAAAGATAGATTTTATGTTTCCATTTTATAGACACTGAAATCAAGGCACAAAATATATCTGGCTGGATCATAGGAGCACTTAGTAAGTGCAGAAGCTTGAATTTGAATCCAGGTCTTCTTAGACTTAAAGATATGTTAATTCTGTCATGTCACATATGTGACACTTTACATAATAGTAAAGATTGAAAAACAAAATGTTTCTATTCAGAACATATTGTCTTAGACTTGTCATAGTGTGAGTTAAATTAACTACCTACAATATTTTAAATAAACTCTACAATATTGAAATGACAATTTCATTTTTAAAAATCTAAAATTGTTAAGATTGTCTTTAATTTAGAAAAACCTGTCTTTTCAATGTAAAATTGTAAGTCAGTGTTGTCTTTATCCTCTGTGTAAAATAATTTTTTCTCATAGAAATTATAGTTAATAGTGATCTAGTCAAGAAAGAGGTAGTAGTCAGTCATTGAATATTATCACTAGACTTTCCACACACAGATTTACACATGTCCAGGGCAATAAAATTAGATGAAGGAAACCAATTTAAGTTCTGCATCAGAGAAATCTGGAGTTGACTAGATTCCCATAATTTAATAAGAAAATGTTTTACATTGGGGGTTTGTCCATTGGTAACCACAGCACCAAATTACAGATGCCTCATGACATATCTGTCAACCCAACACACCCTCCAAAGCTCACAAAGTGATTTTGGTTCCTCAGTTGATAAGTAGATAGATGATGTATGACATTTAGCTTCAGGTAGTGGGTCTTTATGCAAATAAAATGAAGAATTACAGTAATTTTTTTAGAAGAGTCTATCAAAAACTTAGCCAAGAATCCCTTTCCTTACCTATAATAACAAAAAACTCACCATACTGCCGATTGCTATCCTTTAATTCACCAACAGTAATTACTAATATACTAACAATAGAGACCTTCTTTAAGGCATCCCCATCATATGGCTTGGCACTAGCTGTTTCCTCTTGCAGAATTTCTCTTTCCCTGATGTTTGTTATGGGTTGGTATTATAATTCAGGTTTAAGCTCTATGGTCATATCTTCAGGTCTTCCATGAACACCCTGTCTCTAGAGTATCCTAGAACTCTCAGTCATTTACCTACACTATTTCCCTATTTCATTTTGCTTGTTCATACTTCGACCACCTGAAATTCTTAGGCTTTTATGTTTGTCTACATATTTCTTGTCTGCACATACCTCCCTCCCCCCATCTTATTGGAACGTCCATCAGAGCAGGGACCTAATCTCTCATGTTTCAGTTCTCTACCTAGCATCTAGACAAAATATAGTGTCCCCCAGTAAACATACATATATCTAAGTCAGTGGTCCTCAAACTTCAGCATGCATCAAAATCATGTGGAGGGCTTGCTAAAACATAGATTTCTTACTCCAATCTGAAGTTTCTGGGTTAGCAGTCCTCAGACTGGGCCTACAAGTTCAACTTTCTAAAGAGTTTTTAAGTAATGCCTATGTAAGGAACTAATAAAGATCAACCACAGTTCTCAGCACAAACCATCAATGCTTTCTAACAAATTTCCATTGCTCAATGATTTCAAACACAAGTAACGCATAGATTCTCTCCTGAGAAATAAATATGACTGTGAAATTTTTGAAATAACTGTTTCTTAAAAATTTCCATTAAAAATTTCAGGCATAAGTTTTAAGTGTCCCTTTTACTTTATACATGTAATTAGCATTATGTTTAATAGCTAACATTTACTGAAAGCTAACTCTCAGCTCCAGGCCCTATTCTAGGCAATTTTCTTCTTCATGTAATCTTTACAAAAACTCTATGAAGCACTACCAAAATTCCCATCCTGGAGATGAGACAGTTGATACACAGAAGCACTGGAACACTGGGTGACTTGCCAAGGTCACTTGTAAGTGGTAGGGAAGACATTGAAAACCAAGCAGCCTGGCTCCAGACCCTGACTTCTTAAACACAATGGTACACACTCTTGCACAAGGTACATAGTTTATAAACAGTAGATTCAGAAAAGTTAATATAAAATACAATCCTATTTCCTGATTCATGGATCACCTGAACAACAGGTTTTTACAAACTATGATGTTTTTCCTTACCAAAAGAATAAGAGATAAATGATGAATTCTGTATTTATACTACAAAGGGAAATGAGATTATGATACCTCAATGCTAGATAAATACAAGGTACTTGTATGATATATTGGCTAGCCCTACCTGTGAACATCCCTGCAATGTAAAAATTTCTTTATCCAAGGACAAGTTCTTTCACCTTCCCATCTGTCCTGTGAATTTTTAAATGTCTGAGACAGGTGGCCTGTTGGAAGCCTAAAACCCTGTGGGTACAAGATGAGATTAAAATCTGATGTTAGGCTTTCTGATAAAGAAGGGTCCTGTGTTTAGGAAGGATTTCGTAAGTAACCTGCAAAATATTTCAAAGATAACTTGAACCTTACATAACTAAAATCTCCTTAAGTCTAGATCAGCATATGCTATAACAAACTTCTGCTTGCTCAATTTCCCCATAGAAAACTGTAGTAAGACCTACATACCAATAGCATGAAGCAGTATAACGGATCAAATGAGGAATTTTTGATAGTTTGAGTTTTGTTTTCTTTTTCTCTTCTCTGAATTCACTAGTAATTTTGAAAATGATGTAGTCTGCTCTTCTTTTTTTAAAGAGTTCCTCTTGATTGTATCTTTGGTAAATGTAACTACAGTTCTCCAAGCAATATTTATAAATACTGCATTAATGGCAGTTAAAATCAGTTAATAATGCAAGCTGAGTTCCATAATTGCATGTTACAGAGCTTGCTAGAAAATATACTATTAAAAAAATCTTAACAATAATTATATTTTATATAAATATAAAATGCACTGTGACTTCTCTAAGAACTAAAATACACAAAATGAGAATTAAAAGGCTACTTGTCAGGAACCACTCCCCAGTTTATATTTGTAATGGAAAGCAGAATGCAATTTCTTTAAATCTAATGCATTTCTTTTCTAGAAAAGATGGAAAGAATTTAATTGAAATCTATTTATTAAGAACTTAAATCTATGATGAGTTTAAAGTTTGGCAAAGAATACTAAGAAATGATCATGCAGATAATTAAAATTTAAAATGTTAAATGATTTATATTCTTGTAAATAATTAAGGGAATTTAAAAATCGAAGTAAGGAAATGTTTGAAGAGAATATATATTACCAATCTACTTTCTAGAACAATAACATACGAGAGTATGTTACTATATTGTGTTACTGGTAATGTCAGCAGCATTTAATTTAAAAAGCTTTAACAAACTTAATGAAATTAACCTAAATTTATTGGCATTCTGATCCAGTAGGTATTAAACACATCAAGGTAAAAACAAGGCCACTGTGACAAATTCAATAGATCAATCTGCAGTGATGCAAAAATTCAATAAATTGAAATTTAACTAGAGAATATTGCACAAATGCCAATCTCTTCTATGAAATAAAGGAGTATTCATTTGGGACTATATTACCTACTACAACTACCATGAAATCTATAATTGTGTTGTTTTTTATTCTGCAGCCTTACAATGGTTCCTTCATTTTTAAATGTACCTATTGATATTACTTTCAGTGCACAGACTTTATCATCCAGGCCTTCCCCTTGCTCTTTGTTCATTCAATCATAAATCTTTACTAAGTAATGATCTATCTTTGTCAAAGAAATATAGCTTTCAAAAGAAGTTTTTTTTCTTATCTCTAATGGTCCATGCGTTTTCAGTTTTGTTCAGGAATTGGATGCCAGTTCCAATTTCCATAAGGGTATGTGTCCTGCATTATCTGAGGTTTTTATGGTTTGAGGTTTTACATTTAGGCCTCTGATCCAATACAGTTAAATTTTGTGTATGGGGATAGACAGGGGTCTTGTATGAGTCTTCTGCATGTAGTCAGCCAGTTTTCCCAGCACCATTTTACTGAATAGGTTCTCCTCTCCCCAGTGGTAGTTGGTGGAGGCTTTGTCGAAGATGAGTTGGTTGAGAAATTGAGGTTTTGCTTCTGGAATCTCAATTCTATTCCATTGGTCTATATGCCTGTTCCTGGGCCAATA
>NW_006980789.1:0-530 GCF_000164805.1 Carlito syrichta | reverse complement strand
GTAGTTAGGTAGCTGACTTAAGTAGCTGCCTTAAATAGTTAGCTAACTAGTGAGCTTGTTGTCTGAGTTAGCTGACGTAGCTAGCTAGCTGGTTAGCTAGCTTACTTGTCTAGCTGACTTAACAGGCTGCCTAACGAGATAGCTAGCTGTTTTATCGAATTGGTTAACCAGTTCGCTAACTGTTTTATCTGTTTTGCAAACATAATAACTGGCTGATTAACTTGGTTAACGAGTTAGCTAGGTTACTTATCTTGTTTGTTGACGAGTCTCCCGACTACTTAGCTCATTTGAAACATTGGCTGACTGCTGGGCCAAGTAATTTCCTGGCTTAACAAGGTAGCCCACTAGTCGGCCCACTCGTCAGCTGGGTCAATGAGTAGAATGACGATTTGGCCACTAGTTAGCATGATTAACCAGTTGGCTGTCTGGTTTCCTGACCTAATTATTCGGCTGACTATTTGACTGACTGATTGGCTGCCCTGATTATTTGGCTACCTAGTTAGCAGAGCTAACTTCTCAGCTGATAAGTT